>NC_066519.1:8903187-8973187 GCF_024679095.1 Eriocheir sinensis
AGATAGCATATTAGACTTAGTCCTAACTAATAATAGAAACTTGGTACGTGAATTGGAGGTGGGCAGAGAGTTAGGAAATAGTGACCACAGAACGGTTCGTTTTAACTTAGACTGGGCGGTAACCCGCGAACCAAGATTTTAGATTTTAGATTTTAGAAGAGCAAATTACGAGGGGGTTCGAAGACGTCTTAAAGGGGTAAGCTGGGAAGATTTAGTGATTCATGAGGGCCAGAACTGTGGGTTGGAGAGCCAGGATAACCGGGTAGAAATGCCTTACAATAATTTAGTTAGAGTAATAGTAGAGGGGCAAGGACAGCATATACCCCAGCGAACACTTAGAAAAGAAAACAATGACCCTAAGTGGATGACTCGTGGACTAAAACACGAGATAGGGTTAAAGAAGGGAATTTATCAGAAAATAAAGAATGGTGAAACACATCTCAGGGGCCGGTATATCGAACTATCTAGATTAGTGAAGTAAAACACCAGGGTAGCACAAAGGAACTATGAGATTAAAGTAGCAAATGAGGCGCAAAGTAATCCTAAGGGCTTTTTTCAGATGTATAGAACAACAACAAGGGAGAAAATTGGACCCCTGAAAACAAACACAGGCGAGCTAGTGGAAAATTACGAAAATATGAGCACATTGTTGAACGACTACTTACTTTCAGTATTCACACAAGAGGATCGAACGACTATTCCGGAAAGGGTTCAGGTGTACGAGGGCGGGGTTGACGATAAATTGAGGGATATAATCATTACCAGGCAAGTAATTCAAGATGAGATAGATAAGCTAAAGAAGAATAGGTCGCCAGGTCCTGACAGGATATTACCGAGGGTTCTAAAGGAATGCAAGGATGTACTCAGTGACCCACTAACCGACATCTTCAAGATGTCGGTAAATACTGGTTATGTGCCCAGCCTATGGAAAGTAGCTAGTGTGACGCCGATTTTAAAAAAGGGGTACAGGTCAGCTGCTTCAAACTATCGCCCAATTAGCTTAACAGCGGTTATAGGCAAGATGCTGGAGTCCATAATAGCCATGAATATTCGGGAGCATCTAGAGAAACATAGTTTAATTCATGACTCGCAGCATGGGCCCACGAAAGGTAGGTCATGCCTCACCAATCTCTTGTCCTTCTACAATAAAGTATTTGAGGAGGTAGACAGAGATAAAAATTATGATGTAATATATCTTGATTTTAGTAAAGCGTTTGACAAAGTTCCTCACCAACGACTGTTGCTTGAATTACAGGCTCACGGAGTAGAGGGTAAAGTTTTGAACTGGGTCAAGGAGTGGCTTAGCAATAGGAAGCAAAGAGTGCAAATCAATGGTAAAAGATCTGACTGGCGCTGTGTTACGAGTGGGGTCCCACAACGTTCGGTATTAGGCCCACTTTTGTTTATTATTTATATCAATGACTTAGATACAGGAATTAGTAGTGATGTCAGTAAGTTTGCAGATGATACCAAGATCGGTAGAATAATTGAGTCGGATCGGGACGCTAGTATTCTCCAGGATGAACTAAACAGATTGTATGACTGGGCGGATAAATGGCAGATGGAGTTCAATGTAGGGAAGTGCAGTATTCTGAGTGTAGGTAGGAACAACCCCTCACATAAATGTTGCTTAAATGACACTCTCATAAGCAGGTCTGGGTGCGAGAGGGAGTTAGGGGTCTTAGTGAGCTCTGATCTCCGTCCAAGGGCACAATGCATTCGAGCTAGAAATCGAGCAAACAGGATGTTCGGATTTATTTCAAGAAACAGAAGCGCCGAAGTCTTCCTCAAACTATATTTATAATCAGTTAGACCTCATCTTGATTATGCGGTTCAGTTCTGGTCACTTTACTATAAAATGGATATAAAAATGTTAGAATCGGTGCAGAGGAGGATGACTAAGATGATTCAGGGGCTAAGAAACTTGCCATACGAGGAAATAATCAAACAGTTTTAAACTTGCATTCTCTAGAAAGGCGAAGGGTGCGTGGAGACATGATCGAGGTTTATAAATGGATGAAGGGCTGTAATAAGGGGGATATTCATAAGGTTTTGTTGGTAAGAGAACCGGGTAGGACACGTAGTAATGGAGACATGATCGAGGTTTATAAATGGATGAAGGGCTGTAATAAAGGGGATATTCAAAAGGTTTTGTTGGTAAGAGAACCGGGTAGGACACGTAGTAATGGGTTTAAACTAGATAAATTCAGTTTCAACAGGGACATAGGCAAAAATTGGTTTACTAACAGAGTGGTGGATGAGTGGAATAGGTTGAGCAGCCATGTGGTGAATGCCAATACAATTGTCACATTCAAAAATAGATTAGATAAATTCATGGACAGTGATATTAGGTGGAGTTAGATTCACGGAAGCTTAGGTTCAAAGGAGCTGCCTTGTACAGGCCTACCGGCCTCTTGCAGACTCCTACGTTCTTATGTTCTTATGTTATGTACTCCATACGAGGGAAGACAAGGCCCCTATAATTGGAAACCATGTGTGGGGAGAATAACTAGCGGAGACGACACAGAACGCCCTACCTCGAGGAAGCTGATTTAGTAACAGAGATGTGAAACTTCTAGTAGAAATTTTGAATATATATATCTATATATATATATATATATATATATATATCTATATATATATAGATAGATATATATATATATATATATATATATATATATATCCCTGGAATGCTTTCGTGGGATTAATTTAATCCGTCAGCTTGGTAAATACACGTTCATTCCTGTACGGTAAGTGCTGCGCAGCTGTGCATCCATATACCCTCAATCCACCCTTGGCGCTCGAAGGAAGAGGTACGTCTATGTTTCTGTCCCGCATATTTCGATACGAAATTTTCGATTGAAGTATTTTTCACCCGGCAAAAGCATTTACGTGATATTTTTTAAAGTGTTTTTTGTACCCTGTGAAAGAGTTTATGTACTTTTTTGTTGTGTTTTTACCCAGGAAAAGCATTTATGTAATTTGATGTATCGTAACTAATAGGCACTAAAGTGAAAACACAGACTCAAAACCAAAAAAAGATACACAGTACTCTGAAAAAGTATGTTTTGAAAGACTCAACAAAAATAATGTGCAAAATGGCTAGAAAATAATTAAGTGACAGTGGGATACAAAAATTGCTTGATCAATCCTGCATTAGTGCCATTACTTGTGAAGATGAAGAGGATAATTGTGTGTGTGAAAATTAGGAGGAAGATGTAGATGATGTGTTACCTGAAAGTGAACCTGAAGACAGTGACGACAATTTAGAACCAGATGTGTTGTATGACAGTCATGAGGATTAAGAGTATGTGCCAAATCCTGATGGTGAAAGTGATTCAGACGGTGAGGGAGAAAATATCAGAAGAAACCTGCAAATAAAAATTGTTACTTCAACACCAAAGAAGAAACAACATCTGACACATGTGACATCATCTGAATCTGAGCCCATCCCAGGCACCTCGCATGCACACCCAGTCCCTCCTACAAAACCGCGAAAAAAATGACCAGGGTGCAGACACTGATTCCTCAGTAGTCGAGTTCCCGAAAACCAGCTTCACCACCTGGAGTGGGTTTACTTGGTATGCTCGGCCACAGGTGTCCATGTTAGCTAGGACTCCGGCAAGGTCATAAAGGTGAGGCAAAGTCTGCCGCCACCCCATGCAATTCCTTTTCATTATTTTTTTTTTTTCACGTAGGACATGCTGAATGATTTACAAGTTTGGACCAGAAAAAATGTTGAAGTGAGGGCTGCAAAGTATGCGAAGAGGACTGGGACACATATGCACCTCTTGTGCCTGTTGAGCTGAGGGCACTGATAGGACTATTGATATTCACTGGATGCCTGCGAAATAACCACCTGTCAACTCGCTAAATGTGGGACACTACCATTTTTTCGTTACTTAAAAAAACCCGTTTTTTTCGGTGCTCCCATTTCTGGCCTGGGTGCTGTGTAAGACAAGATACCCACCCAGCCTGAGGTTCCAGGGACCCAAGGAGGTGGCAACCCAGCCCAGTGTCCATGGAGCCCATAATTTTTAAGTTCCAGTTTATAAGGTTAATGTGTTTACAGATTTGGGGTTAATTTTATAACTTTTTCAAAAAATTAATATAAATTTCATTTTTCCACATAATTTATATTATTTTTTCATTCTACAATGAAGTATTAGCCTCATATTTCATTCCTGAATTGTCAAATTTTATAAAAGCTGAGTGCAAATATTTTTTTATTTATTTCCTAAAATTGGGTAAAATTTACCAGGAGAAAGCAATGGTGTTACAAAAAACAACGAAAGTATTCTAGGGATATATATATATATATATATATATATATATATATATATATATATATATATATATATATATATATATATATATATATATATATATATATTTTTCTTGTCTTTTTTTTTCTTGCTCTCTTAACTGATTCTCTCTTAGCCGTTTTGGTGAAACTTTCTCAGTTGCGCTCGACATATCGAAAGCTTTCGATAGAGTCTGACACAAGTCTTTGCTTTTTAAACTGCCCTCTTTCGGATTCTATCCCTCTCTCTGTTCCTTTAACTCCAGTTTCCTTTCCGGCCGTTCTATTTCTACGGTGGTTGACGGTCACTGTTCTTCCCCTAAACCTATCAACAGTGGTGTTCCACAGGGCTCCGTCCTATCACACACTCTCTTCCTTTTATTCATCAATGATCTTCTTTCCATAACAAACTGTCCTATCCACTCATACGTTGACGACTCCACTTTGCATTATTCAACTTCTTTCAATAGAAAACCTGTAGCAGTCACCGCTCAAACTGCGTGCTCCTTCCCCTCAGTGACACTAAGAAAATGGGCGCTGCAGAGCAGACTCATTAAGTGTATTTTCATTGTCTCACTGTCTGTCTTGTCGCGTCTTCATTGTTACCTTTTCTTGTACTCGTTTATCTCTGACTGTCCGTCCATGTCCTCTTGTTGTCCACTCATACACATTGTTCCACACATACACCAACACTTAAATGTTAACCTACACAGACAACATTCAAACAAACGCACATACACACAATCACCTCTTTTAAGTGTCTTGTCCATGTCAATGACAGTTGTAAGTTTGTCCAAATAAAGTAACCCTGGCAGATATGACTTTCTCTATCCGCGAACCTACTAGCACTAAGGACACTCGCTACCACCAACAGACCCTCTCAACATGAATTACATAACTCCAGACTGGAGGCTACAGAACGCTTAACCTCAGACCTTTCTATCATTTCCGATTGGGGTAAAAGGGTAAAAGGAACCTTGTGTCCTTCAATGCCTCAAAAACTCAATTTCTTCACCTATCAACTCGACACAATCTTCCAAACATCTATCCCCTCTTCTTCGACAACACTCAGCTGTCACCTTCAACACTAAATATCCTCGGTCTGTCTTTAAGGGGACGATCCAACACCTAATTTTTAGAAATTATTTGATAAATATCGAAAATAAGTTATATGCTCTGGCATGACCGTCTATGCATAAGCTATCGAATGGCAGTTTTTATTAATTTCCCCCGCGAATTTTAATGTCCCACTGCGACTGAGTTTAAATGCCTAATAACGGGATGTGGCGAGCCGGTTCTATAGTCTTCCAAATATGTTGAAGCCGGTCTGGTGGGGCTGTGAATGGGAAGTCACCTGGTGCGGCGATGCCAGATGTACTAGCAACAATTATTGTCTCATTGTTAGATTACTTCTAAATGAAACTTCATAATAGTGCATTTATGTAAATTTCTAATAACGAAGTATAGAGAGCTTTGAATATTGTTCTAGTGGAATGATAACAATGACTTTGTATAGATACCACAACATGTGGCAGTACTGTTCTCCAATGTTACTATTTCTGAGGCTGGGTCAAGGGTATGTAGTACACTGACCGCGCTAATCCGCAGGTACACGAGAGTTCAATTCTCATGATAACCCGACACACACACACACACACACACACACACACACACACACACACACACACACACACACACACACACACACACACACACACACACACACACACACACACACATTGAGAGAGAGAGAGAGAGAGAGAGAGAGAGAGAGAGAGAGAGAGAGAGAGAGAGAGAGAGAGAGAGAGAGAGAGAGAGAGATCGCACGTCCTTGCTAAGCCTTTAATCGTTGCTAGTACATCTGGCAATGCCACACCAGGGGACTTCCCCTTCCGGGCCCCGCCAGACCGGCCTCAATATATTACGAAGACTATAGTGCGGGTGACAGGAATCGTTTCGTTCCATTATTTTCGATAAATATGACTAAATAATGACATACTAATATATTTTCGTGCATCTGGCAACTTCTTCCCGATCCACCACGGCTTTCCTGCTTCCCACTCAGATGACCTGGTGCTACAGGGAAGACTGCTTTTTTTACACTGCGATCTTCCTTCATGAGCTCTTGGTAAGACATTAGAGCAGTTACTTTTGCCATGAAGCCTTCACTGACATCAGGTCAAGGCGGAAACGGCATGTGGAGAAGAACCGCAAAGTGGCAGCTCATACAAGGAAAACACAAATAACTGCTACACGCCGACACTCAAGTTCAAGGTCAAGCGACTCCCCACTACAAGATCCCTTACCACCACCACAACCACCAAACCAATCATTTCATTTAAAAGTATGGTTGAACTGCATGGAAGTCAAATATGCAGGACACTTTAGAGTGAAATTGCCACCCATGTGACAGTGATAGAACACAATTTTGGCCATGACAAGTGTCATCCACTTACAAGCATGTTGAGAACAAACATCAATTTAGAGAAGGGTTGAAACGCGGAAAGCAAAAAAGAACTACCACTCCAATCAAAGGCAAAAGAAAAAGAAAAGCAGATGACACTGTAAGCAATGAGTATAAACCAGGCAAGTTTGAAAGGTCAAACCTGGCATCAATTAATGACTTGGCGCGTCGCGATACTTCGGGTTAGAGTGGTTAATACCTTTGAAAGGGGGAGCCTGGAGTCCCATCATTAGATAAATGCATTGATATGTGATTAATGAACCCTGAAGAATCAAACAATAACAGGTCTGGGACATTATACTGTTTTTGATTGCACTATTACACGAAAATGGAAAAAAGTTTTTAATCACCGTTTTCTCAAAACTAGAGTAATACACACATAAAACGGATCTCCTCCATTAGTTTTAGCGCGACTGCTTTACAACTTTAGGGTTTGGAGCTAGACATGTAATAAAACAAAGTGGTTAAAAAAATATCAATTTAATTTCTTTATTGCATACTACAATAAAATACATTCTAGAAAGCAATTTTTCTCATATAATTTTTTTGCGACTAAATGAAATCAAATTAACAATTTTAATGACTTTGTTAAGAATGTTATAAAGTATTTTGTGTGTAAAGCACAAGAAGAACGGTGCACAAATGACGGAGGAGATCGATTTAAAAAAACTGGAAAAAAAGGGGCGCCTTCAAAGCATCAAAACTATTCCATGGGTGTCAGCCTTATCAAAACGTCAAAAAAACTAAATTTTCAAAGCATCCAAAAAGCTGGATCTTATCAAGTTTAAAAAAAGCTGAAACTGCCTGGATGTTATCAAATCATCAAAAACACTAGATGGCTTCAAAGCATCAAAATTGGATAAAATCCAATCAATGCATCCAAAACTTCATATATTATATATCAAAAACATCTTCAGATCTTAGCAAAACATCAAAACACATTATGCACAGGTCCAGCAGATGAAGGAAGCACGAAGCGGCACAATAAGAACACAAGATACATATCAATAATTATTAGTCTTTATTTCAAGTGACTTACTTGAACAATAAATAACCTAAAAATCTTAAAATTGAAAGAAAAGTGTCATTCTTCCCTCTGAAGACAGGGGGTTGCAATTAACCGGCAGCATTTAAAACTAGAAATGAAGCAGCAATATTTCAAATCTTACTGAATGAATATTTCGAATCACTCCTGCACCTGGCCCCTGCAGATTGGACATGGATACCTTATGACTTCCATGACGCTGTTGCAGCTTACACAGACCTGTGCATGATTGCAAGGCCTGAAGCAGATCGTTCTATCTCGGAGTGCCAGACACACAGCGCAGGGACAATGATTATGTTGCTGAGAAGGTTAATTTTCTGAGTCAGCAGCAGCTTCATCAGCATCATCATAATCGTATTCATCCCCGGTGTTGGCCGTCTCTAGTAACAAAAGGTGCGTGTCCATCGTGTGGCTCACAGCTGAGATAAACTGCATGTGATTAAACTGCCCGTTTCCATGGTGGATGTTACCCCGGATAATGGAGTAGTTGGCCGGCATCTTAATATTGATAGATTTGGGTAGGCGGTGGCGTAGGTGGTAGAGTACTGGGCCCACATTCACCGCGTGATGGACGACGCGGGTTCGAATCCCCACGCTACCACTCGGATTTTTCAGTCACCGCCGAGTGGCTTAAAACTACCCACATGCTGTCCTGAAGACCACCCATCAACCCGGACTCTAGAGGAAGCCGTCCAAGCGAATCAAGAACGAGTTCCGGGGGGCAGCATGAGCCAATGCAAGATGGCGCCACTATAAACACTCGCCTGCGCCAGAATGGGCTGGGCCGACCATCAGGCCCCACCTGGAAGAAGCCTTGGGCCGACCATCAGGCCCCACCGGGAAGATGCCTACCGGCGCAATAGGCAATCAACGTAGAAAAAAAAAAAAAAAAAAAAAGATGGCACTTTACGTTGCTATTAATTACACGGGCTGAAGTGTTTTTGGTGCTTTACACACAAAATACTTTATAACCTTCTTAACAAAGTCATTAAAATTGTTAATTTGATTTCATTTAGTCGCAAAAAAATTATATGAGAAAAATTACATTCTAGAATGTATTTTACTATAGTATGCAATAAAGAAATTAAATTGATATTTTTTTAACCACTTTGTTTTGGGTAGGCGGTGGCCGAACTGGTAGCGTACTGGACCCACATTCATCGCGTGATGGACGACGCGGGTTCGAAGCCCCACGCTACTACTCGGATTTTTCAGTCACCGCCGAGTGGCTTAAAACTACCCACATGCTGTTCTGAAGACCACCCACCAACCCGGACTCTAGAGGAAGCCGTCCAAGCGAATCAAGAACGAGTTCCCAAGCCAGTCTCGAGCTTACTGTGTCACACCGTTTCACTCGTTGATGTAGCAGCATTTGCATTAACGGTAGTTGTGATGGTGTACCATTGCCAAAGTCGTAATATCCCATAGTGTCATCATGGACTAGACTTTTGATGCTTTGAAACTTTTGAATTTTTTTTATGCTTTGATGACCTTTGGCAATTTGCTGCTTTGGTAACATCTGGATTTATTGATGTATTGATGACTTCTCACTTTTAATGCTCTGAAATGATATGAAACTGTTGACACCCTGATGGGATAAGTGAAAAAGCTGTTTTTTGACAAAATGAAAACAACTGGAAAATTTGATGAATTGATAGTTTGTTTGCTGATTTGATGAAATGATAGGACCATTTTTTGTCACTTTGATGCTCCCCCGAAAAAAAACAAAAATAAATAAATAGAAAAAAAAATGCATGATTCATTCGATTTTTGTCATATGATGATCAGGGTATCATTCTTCATAATATACATCGAAATTAAGACCCTAGGGCGGATGCTCCCCATAACTCAAAATCTTAACTGGAAACTTCACATCTCCTAACGGCCACTTCATTAAAACATTCGGAAAAAGGTCCCGAACCTGAACCCCAGCGTTGGTCAGGGCCCCCCGAACTGACCGTGCGGATTTATTAAAACTGAAACTGGGCCCCGACGCTCGGAGGCATTCGCCGGGAAGGTTGGCAGCTTTGCTTCGGGAGGTAAACAAACGGGAGCGGCCGTAGATCCTGCAATCGGGACAGTTCCTGCTTGGCTGCCCTCAAGATGAGTTCAACCTTCTCTCTCTTCCCACGGGAAAAAACGGCCCCACTGTCCAACAGCCAACGCAAGCGACTGGCGGACATTATTGCTTCAAAGAAAACCCTCCTAGAACATGCAAGTGGGTTCGTTCTATTCTATAAAAAAGAAGCAAAAGGCGTGGGAGGAGGTGACCATGGAGTTCAACGCCTGATACCCTGCTGACCAGCCCAAGACAATCCTGCAGCTTAAACGTGCCTGGGAGTACATCAGAAAACTGTAAGTGGATATGAATACATGCTTGTTTAGGGTACAGCAGTTTAATTATTTGTGTATAATGGTGCTTCAGCATTCTCGGGAAATTTACGGTAGTAAACTCACTGTTACTTTTAGGATGATATATGAAAGAAAGTGCGGTCCTGCGGGTGGTTGCGAAGGTAATAACAACAGCAATTATTTTTTTAAACTAATGAGTAAATAAGAAGTGATTCAACAGGCACCAGCCTCATTAGCAGATGCTAGCTGGGTAAATGTACAAATTTTCACAGAAAGGTAAAGGTAAAAAGTTTGAGGCATACGCTATAGCTGCGCGTGGCCTCAGTGCTCATCTCCACCTGAGTATTAGTTTAGACAGCGACGATGATCTGGACAAAGAGGCCTGGCTTTGGCCTGCGTCCAGTAACTCCGTAAGGTAAGGTGAACTGCATGCTGATTGCTTTGGCCAGGATTCGAACCTGGGCCCGCGGAGTATAGTATCCGGGCACGCCGACTACCAGACCACGGAGGCATGTCACAGAAAACTGGTTTAAAAATCACAAAGTTTGACAGATTTTTATTTTTGAGACTGTCTACAGTTGACCTTACATATCCAAACATATTATCTTGACCTAACCTAACCTATACCTGTCGTGAGCACCTTGGGTAGCATGCTTTTGATTGGAAAGTGGCAGGGGCATAACTCACGGGGGGGATGTGTCCCCCCCAAAGTTTGAGTTAGGGGGGACACAGTATACTCTGCCCCCCCCAAAAAAATAATAAATATTATGGTTAAATATCACTGTATATCTGGGAAGGGGCGAAATCCTACTTCCCTTGTATTATATTTCTTTGAACATATATGGCAGAAAAGTTCCAAGGGATTTAAGGTGCTTTGTTTAATTTATAAGAAAAATATGTAAACTCTGAATCACAGTTGCCTGATTTGGAACACTTACTTACTCATTCAGCACTTGTTACCATTTCAGAAATTTGTGATAGGTAAAGACACACAGAGACGTTTCCTGTGCCTATTCTATATTCTAAGTTAATGTTTGCCTGAAAGTTATCCAAATCATGCTAACATAGAGAAAAATTGGCCATGTTTTGCAGGGTGAAGAAAACTCTCAGCGCCTCCATTCGAGAGCAGTTCAAGACTGGTGGAGGACCACCCCCGAAGCCGTTCGAGGATGAAGGGTTGGCTGTGGCCACAGGGGCTTTAATTGACGAACTGTTTTTTGCAGAGAATCAGCTCGATAGTTTAACACCTGTAGTCTTAAGTGAAGAGACAGAGGGTATGTATTATCTTTTTTTTCTTCCATTATATTTTCAGTAATTATACTCTGAAGCTCTGTAATCTCTTCATATATTAAGTGAAAGATTGTTTCAGTTCTCTGGTAAAAGTATTGTCATATGTATAACCTTACTTTATCACATAACTTAACAATTACTCATGTGTCTCTTCCATTTATCATCAAAATGCAACTTGTCAGAACAAGGTCTCATATATTGTAGATACATTTTTATTGTGCTTACCTACTGCTAACTTAAAATCATTTTCAGCTTTTTCTTTCTTATTCTACATTCTACTTATTTGTCAGTCATGGCTTGCGATGCGTTAGAGCTTGGCAGCTATTAAAGCTTTCAGTAATCATACCAGGTTTTGCTTCTTGAATTAACTTGTTATCTTGTAAGTGCTGGTCCAAGTGGAGCAGTTTTATTGTTTATTACTTCCTTTTATGTAGCAGCATAGTAGAAATCATACTAAATACATCATAGTACTTCTATTAAAATTTAAGTGTTTGCAAGTCTCCAAAACATGTGGTCATTATTACTGCATATGTTGTTCATTTGAAATTGACATTTACTTCCTCTGATAGTTATACTTCATGGCCATAACGCGGATGCAGAAACTTTGGCACCAGCTTCAGCTTCAGCTCTACCTCCAGCACCAGCTTCAGCTCCATATCCAGCACCAGCTTCAGCTCCATATCCAGCACCAGCTTCAGCTCCACCTCCAGCACAAGCTTCATCACCACCTCCAGCTCCACCTTCAGCTTTACCTCCAGCTTCAAATGGAGTTCCACCTCCATGTGCAGAATCACTTCCACGTCCAGCACCAAGGCACACAGGGCATCCCAGCCAAAGAGGAGAGAAGAGGGCTGCTCCTAGTGAGCGTGAGGAATGTTTTCGATCATTTCGGGAAGGTGCCGAATCGGTAAACGAAGACCTCAGAGTTGCTCTAAGGGCATTTACTAATATGTGTAATACAATCAGTACACAAGTGGTGAATACCGCTGCCACCATAAACGCATACTTTCAGGACAATACACCGAAGTAACACAGCATGTGTGTGTGTGTGTGTGTGTGTGTGTGTGTGTGTTTCTAATTTTTTTTTTTATGTGCGTGTGTGTGTGGATGTTTTTTTTTTTCTTATTTTTTGCATGTGTCTTTTTTTGTGTGTGCATGCATTTCTTTTTTTGTTTGTGTGTTTTCGTTTTTTTGTCTTTTTTTTAGTGTGTGTGTGTGTGTGTGTGTGTGCGTGTGTGTATTTGTATTTTTATATGTTTCTGAACTTCTTAGTTTCAGTTGTAAGTTTGAGTGACACGGGTCAAGGGAGACTCCCCAAGTATCTCCGCTCTGCCCGGCATTCAAACTCTGGCCATCTCAGTTGTGAGCATATGTTTGTGTACTTTTCTCAAGTATGTGCAATAAAACTAGTAAATAAAATTAGATTTTTTTATTTTCATGGTCTTATAGTATCAGGTAAGCACTTTAATATCCAAGATACACTCTAGAACCAGTTATCAATTAAGTGGCTCCTTACGACCAAGCCACTAGCAGCATTCTGCATAACTATTTCATGTATATGTTTCTGAACTTCTTAGTTTCAGCTGTAAGTTTGAGTGACACGGGTCAAGGGAGACTGCCCAAGTATCTCCGCTTTGCCCGGCATTCAAACTCTGGCCATCTCAGTTGTGAGCATATGTTTGTGTACTTTTCTCAAGTATGTCCAATAAAACTAGTAAATAAAATTAGCTTTTTGTAATTATCATGGTCTACAGTATCAGGTAAGCACTTTAATATCCAAGATACACTCTAGAACCAGTTATCAATTATGTGGCTCCTTACGACCAAGACACTAGCAGCATTCTGCATAACTATTTCATGATCAGCATTAAGGGGTTGAAGTGCATTTCCCTGCATGTCGTTCTCTTCCATCTCATCGGGCAAGGTATATTGTGCAACCTAGCTATATTATGTAAAATGACAGATGCCATGATGATTTTCTATGTGGTTGGCAGTCTGGTTCGTAGCTCCTTATTGAGTATGGCAAACCGGCGTTTCAGAACCCCAAAAGCTCTCTCAATACGTTACGGGTTTGGATGTGGGCGCTGTTGTGTATCTGTTCCTTCTCTGTTACGGGTGATAGAAGTGGAGTCATCAAATACTTCCGGCACGGGTAACCAGAGTCACCAAGTAAATACCCACTATAATTTCCATCTTCTAACAGCTGGTACACCCTAAAATTATCAAACACTCTACTATCATGCACACTGCCTGGCCAACTACAAATGATATTTCTAAAAACCAGGTTATGGTCGCATATGCCCATGAGATTGATGGCATAGCGGCCCTTTCTGGACCTATATAACTCTACATTATTGCCTCCAGGGCTTATGATATTGATGTATGAGCCATCAGTGCAGCCCAAGACACCTGGCATACCAGCAATGGCAAAAAAAATTATTAGTTAAATCTGGAATGTCAGTTGGCTCAGGAAACTTTATGTAAACTGCACGCAGATTACACAAAACTGATGCTATATTTTTTACAATTTTACAAACTGATGCACCTGACATCCCAGAGATTCCAGCCATACAGAGCTGAAAACTCCCTATGGCAAAGTACATAACTGCCGTGAGGAGCTGCAGGTAGGCTGGGATGCTGCATCCTGTAAGCACAGAGAATAGAAAATATTATTTTTTAAATCAAATAACAAGTCATAGGAAGTAATTTTCTTGAGAACTACAATAGGCATATTACAAAAACAATTTTTCCTTAATAAAATTATGATTACTATACATAAACACTAATGAATTAAAATGGAACCATTCTGAGAACTGAAGAGTACAGGCAAAGTCAGGGGCATAACGCTCAGCTGTACTTGGCCTCGGTGCTCATTTCCGTCTCTTGTACCTTTGAGCCTGTGGTGTATAAGTCCATTTACCTTCCCAAGGTGTCACAAATCCCGGCTCATACCTGGTATCGATTTACTGCTGGATGAACCGAGCCTTGGGAATTAAGAAGTCACCCCATCTGTTTTGTCCTGCCACTAGAATCGAACTCGGAACTTCTTGGTTGTAAGCCGAGCGCACTACCATTCCACGTGGAATTCCTAAGAGGGTTTTAATTTAGAAAAATATAAAGGAGAGGCAAAAGCAATGAATTAAACAGAATACTTTACCTCGTCCATCTTGAGCTCTTGGCAAATCAGGTTCAATCTGATCAAGGAGTGCATGAATACACTCCTTGGATAGGCGGTACCGCTGGGTAAACTCCTCCTCAGAGTACTCTGTGAAGGGGTTTTGCCGATCAGTAACCAATCTCCTTGGCAACCTTGCTTCGTCAGCATGATTGGCATGGAGAAGGTGTGGCAACTGAAGAATGGCAGCCTGAAACAAAAATTAGAATTAAACTTGGAAAATGTGAACGATAAATGTTATTGTAATTGTTCTTGCATCCTGCAATATGCACAGCAACAACCTATACTTCTCCCAGGCACCTTAGGCAACAGTTGGTGAAAACACATCTTGACCCTAGGTAACCTAACCTTAACCTACACCAGTTAACCTAGCCTAGCCAAACATTATTTTGGCCTTACAAAACCTAACCTATACTTCTCCCGAGCAGCTTAGCCATCAGTTGGTGAAAACCCATCTTGACCCGAGGTAACCTATCCTTAACCAACACCAGTGAACCTAGCCTAGGAAAACATTATTTTGGCCTCACCAAACCTAACCTATACTTCTCCCGAGTAGCTTTGGCAACAGTTGGTGAAAACCCATTTTGACCCGAGGTAACCTATCCTTAATCAACACCAGTTAACCTAGCCTAGCCAAACATTATTTTGGCCTCACCAAACCTAACCTATACTTCTCCCGACCCGAGGTAACCTAAACCAGGGCTGTAATTTTGGTAAATTTCATTGGGGAGTAAGCTAACCATAACCAATACCAATAAGCCTAGCGTAGCAAAACATTATTTGACCTAACCCAACCCAACCTATACTTGGTCGAATCTAGAAGGTATTCCTCACAGCTGTGGTGGTCCACCGCTGCAGCCGGCCCGAGAGTCCTGAGCACTTTAGGCATCTGTTTGGGAAAACATAACTTGACCTAACCTGACCTAGCTCATCCTAGCACAAATAAACCTAACCTAAACAAGCATTATTTTCACCTCACCCAACCTAACCTATACTCGCCCCGAGCACCTTAGGCATCATACTCTTGATGCCACATCACCCAACATCTCGGAATATAAATATTTCTCCAAACTAGGGCTACCAATATTGGAAAGAGTGCATTAAAGTACAAAATTCTATTGGTTTCCCTCAAGAGTTTGTAAACTAACCAGATCAAAACACTAGCCCGTGTTTGCCAATTTGGTTAGGATGAAGAGCTAATGGAAGTTACCATGTTGAACCATCAAACCTAACGGTAAATTAATCAGCCTGGTATGCCTAAGCAAAGCATATTTCATGTAACCAGAATACCTTATCAAAACAACCAGGCCTCAGGTTGCCTCGGCCAGCCTTTACACCTGGCATCGTACGATTTATTGCGATAAACAACTTCCACATACATTATTTGGGTTCTGCACTACTACGTCACTATTATAGTACTACACTTACCATGATTGAGGCTCCAGAGAAGTGGTAGAGGCGTAGATAAGTGGTGATGAGACGCTCCCGAACAGGCTTAGGAGGTGCTGTCGGAGGGTATGAGGGTCCCCACGATTTCCTCCCGAAAAGTTCGCGTTCAGGCGACGGTTTTCGGGCACCAGTGTGTTTAATAAATCGGCGCGGTGGGATTCCGGAGGCTACCGGAGGCCGGCCCGGAACTGGAACCCCAAAAGCTGTTTAATAAATCGGGCGTAAATCAGCTACTTCGAGGTTGGGCGTTCTGTATCGTCTCCGCCAGTTCTTCTTCCCCCCACAGTTGCTATCCATATTCAGGGGCCTTTCCACCCTCGTATGGAGAATGCATCTCACGTGTGTGTGTGTGTGGGGGGGGGGGCGCTCCACTCGCACAGCTCTTCTGGACAGAGTGGAGTCTAAGGCTCTTCGTCTCATCAGCTCTCCTCTTCTTACTGATATTCTTCTACCTCTTAAATTCCGCCGCCATTTTGCCTCTATCTTCTATCGATATTTTCACGCTGACTGCTCTTCTGAACTTGCTAACTCCATGCCTCCCCCCCTCCCGCGGCCTCGCCACACAGGACTTTCTACTCAAGCTCATCCCTATACCGTCCAAACCCCTTATGCAAGAGTTAACCAGCATCTTCACTCTTTCATCCCTTACTCTGGTAAACCCTGGGTCAATCTTCCTTCATCTGTATTTCCTTCTGCCTACGACTTGAACTCTTTCAAGAGGAGGATATCAGGAAACCTCCTCCTCCCGAAATTGACTTCTCTTTGGGCCGCTCCTCTCTAATCTTTTTAGGGTTAGTAAGTAGTGGGCTTTTTTTTCATTATTGTTTTCTTTTTTTCCTAAGCCCTTGAGCTGTCTCCTTTCCTGTAATATATATATATATATATATATATATATATATATATACATATATGTATATATATATATATATATATATATATATATATATATATATATATATTATATACAGAGTCTTTCGTTATGTATACTTAACCCAACCTATTAGATTTTCCTGGTATTAGTTATGCAGTTACAAGAAGATTAGATGAGGCAAATGAAAATGATTACAAAAAGGAAAATTATGGCAGAGTTTAGTGAAAAAAATATGAGGTGGACAATGATAGGTACTGTAAAACGTACTAATACTAACAGAGACTCACAAGTATAAAAATAACATAAAGCTATCTAATATATTTACTATAATTTTTTTCATAATTTCGTAAGTCATATTATACGGAATAACATCAAACTTGGTAAGTGTGTTAGATTATTGGATCGATGTGTCTGGAGCATAAACCGTTCTTTTTTATAATAAAGAAGTAATATTGTTTTTTCTCACATTACTGTTCAAAACCCATGATCATATAAAACTAGCAGAGGTAAAGGCAAATTTGGAAGTTGGGTGCCGACCGGTCCCGGGCATGGATTCAATCCATGCAATCCATTCAATCCAATTCAATAGGGTAGGCGGTGGCTGAACAGATAGCAAGACGGCCCCGCGTTCAGGAGGACGCGAGTTCAATCCCCGACCGGTGCCACGAAGCTGGGATTTTTCAGCCGCCGCCGAGTGGCTTAAAACTACCCACATGCGGTCCAGAAGACCACCTATCAACCCGGACTCTAGATTCTAGGATTAAAGATGAGCTCCGGGAGGGCAGCATGAGCCAATGCAAGATGGCGCCACTATAAACACTCGCCTGCGCCAGAACGGGCTGGGCCGACCATCAGGACCCACCGGGAAGAAGCCTTGGACCGACCATCAGGATCCACCGGGAAGAAGCCTACCGGCGCAATAGGCCAAGACGTAAAAAAAAAAAAAAAAAAAAAAAAAATCCGGTCTGTCGCAATCACCTATCTACTGTCCTCTCATTATGTTGATGGAAACATGAAATTACCAAGTATTTTTTTCTTCAAGGACTTACAATAATACTTTATAATATACGTATACTGCATCCTCTTCTCACAATAGTTATAGCAAATACGATAACTGTCCTTCTTCAATTACAGAAATATATAATACTGTTATACTAAATGTTATATATGATTCTAAATAAACAGAACTATAAATGCTTAGATAGATAGATTGACAGATAGATAGAAAGATATAAATAGATAGGTAGGCATTTCATTTATCTATTCTTATACGTTACATATATATATATATATATATATATATATATATATATATATATATATATATATATATATATATATATATATATATATATATATATATATATATATATATATATATATATATATATATATATATATTTATATATATATATATATATATATAGATATATATATATATATATATATATATATATATATATATATATATATATATATATATATATATATATATATATATATATATATATATATATATATATATATATATATATTTATATATATATATATATATATATATATATATATATATATATAGATATATATATATATATATATATATATATATATATATATATATATATATACAGAGAGAGAGAGAGAGAGAGAGAGAGAGAGAGAGAGAGAGAGAGAGAGAGAGAGAGAGAGAGAGAGAGAGAGAGAGAGAGAGAGAGAGAGAGAGAGAGAGAGAGAGAGAGATTTTACGTGTTCGCCTCTAGCGCCGGTAGGCTTTCTTCAGGGGCCTGGGGGTCGGCCCAACCCCGTCATGGCGTAGGTAATTTTTATAGTGGTGCCATTTATTCTTGGCTCATGCTGCCGTCCGGAACTCATTCTTGATTCACTTGGACGGTTTCCTCTGGAGTCTGGGTTGATAGGTGTTCTTCAGGACAGCATGTGGGTAGTCTTAGGTCACTCGGCGGTGACTGAACAATCCCAGGTGAAAGCGTGCGGATTCGAACCCGCGTCGTCCAACACGCGGTGAATGCAGGGGCCCGCACGCTAACCACTCAGCCACCGCCTATATATATATATATATATATATATATATATATATATATATATATATATATATATATATATATAGATATATCGATATATATATATATATATATATACAAACATATTATACGCCTCCGGGGTCTAATGGTCAGCGTGCGTGGTTATTAATCCATAGGCCCGGGTTCGAGTCGGGGTGCAGCACGATAATGTACAGCACATCAGTGATCAGAATGACAAGGTAATTAAGTGTGATCGATTATGCTCACTTTTCTTCTCTAAGGGTCGTCCTCTCAATCGTGCTGACGTGGTAGGTGGAGGCCGAAGTCTTCGTCTGCTTCGCCTTACTCATAGAGATGCAGGACTCTACACCTGCGTCGCCTCCAACCCTGAGGGAGATGGACAGAGCAATGCCGTGTCCCTCCATATAGAGTGTAAGTAAACATTTTTGTTTTGAGGGGGCTGTATTGTATTAAAGAGTTATATTGTTTTTTTTTTTTGTTTTTTTACAGCACAGAGAGCAACTCAATGGCAACAAAAAGAAGATGTAGACAAAAAAGCCCGCTAACTGTTGTTCACATGTAACGATAATTATAGAGTGGCCAAAAGAGAGTCAATTTCGGATGGAGAGGTGTCTTGATACACTCTTCTTGAAAGAAGTCAAGTCATAGGCAGGAGGAAATACAGACGAAGGAAGGCTGTTCCAGCGTTTACCAGTGAAGGGGATGAAAGAATGGAGATGCTGGTTAACTCTTGCATAAGGGGTTTGGACAGTATAGGGATAAGTTTGAGTAGAAAGTCGTGTGCAGGGGGGCCGCGGGAAGGGGGAGGCATGCAGTTAGCAACTTCAGAAGACCAGTTAGCATGAAAATATCGATAGAAGATAGAAAGAAATGCAACATGGCGGCGGATTTAAGAGACAGAAGTCTGTCAATAAGAGGGAGGGGGGGCGGGGGGGGGAGCTGATGAGACGAAGAGCCTTATAAGGGCTGGATTCACATGAGCCACTTTTTAGTGGTCAGTGGCCGCCACGCCACTGTGGTCGGCCACAGTGGCCAGCGATAGATACCGGTGTTTCAAATGGCAGCGTGCACACGAGCCACTATCGGTGGCCACCACCCTGCCACCCGCCGCTTTCCCTCTGTCTTGACACTTGAACACCTGAATTTAACTGTCATAATGATGTATAAGTATGACCTTCACGCATAACTTCTGTTCTGGATATAATAGATAAGCTATTATATGTTTTCATAACTAATGTTTCATTTCGTTTCACAGTTTTGCATATTAATTGATTCTGGTATGGATGAATTACTGAATGTGGTTGTTTTATTTACCCGGAAGTAGAAAGGGGAAAATGTTATGTAACCGCAAAGACTGCTGAATTATGTCAATAAACTACATTTAATGTGACTTAATATTCTTCATGTTCAGTCTTATATTAAAATTACAGCAAGTCTCTCTTCTACTGGGACACAATTCTTCATGTTGATGTCCTGCCGTGTTATACGTGGACCAATTATTGTCATAAGATGATTAAACCTATCCTGTGGCCTCCTGAAGTAGTAAAAAAAATATCGTGTTCTTTTAATGTGTGGAATGCTTCACGCAGTAGTCTGTTGCTAAGTATATATGAGGTGAACCCATGGCAGTACTTTCTTCAGCGCTTTTTGCCAGGAGAGCACAGACAGCTGCTGCCCCTACGAGATCCATAACGCTACGCGCTGACCTCATTAGTGGCTGCCACCGAGTGGCTCGTGTGCATGGTGCACCTACCCACCATTTTTCGTGGCGACCATTTTTTGTGGTGGCCACTATTTGTGGCGGCCACTGATCACTAAAAGTGTCACGTGTGAACCCAGCCTTAGACTCCACTCTGTCGAAGAGGGCTGTGTGAATGGACTCCCCCACAGGTGAGTGCAATAAGGTTGGACGAGATAAAAGGTTAAGCTTTCAATTCAAGCACCTCAACTCAAGGAAGGTGCTTAAGGTATAGCTTTGGGGATCGGAGACTAGCTCAGTGGAATTGCTTTTTTAAATCTTGACCTAGTCTCAGGGGATGGTAATTATACTTATGCATTCGTAATATTGCGAGTCTGTTGTCGTTGTTGATTATGATGATGATGAGGAGGAGGATGATGAACGCGCGCGCGCGTGTGTGTGTGTGTGTGTGTGTGTGTGTGTGTGTGTGTGTGTGTGAGTGTGTGTGTGTGTGTGTGAGTTTGTGTGTGTGTTTGTGGCGCTCGCCCGTGTATCTGTGCCTTGTTTTCTAATGAAAATATTAAAAAAATAAAAGCTTTTTTTTTATCAAAACCTTTGCACGTTTCAGAATTCTTCAAATTAGCCTTTGCTTGAATTAGTAAGGATTAAATAGCTACGATTCGAATTTAATTTAATTTAAGTTTAATTCCTCTAATTTGACTATTCAAAAAGGAATTCACATGGTCACAGAAACTTCTCATGTTCTTATTTTCTACCCTGCTCTCTAAAATGTGAAATACCTTTTAAGAATTAAGAAACTGGTAAATACATTGATAAAGCCGTGAAAATGTCTGATGGCAAAATTTCGAGAGGAGGATTTCTGATGACCACGGAACGAACAGCTTATCTTGTTATTTGGATTTCTTTCATTATAACGATGTTGTTCCTCCTCCCTTTTCCCTCCTTCTGTAGATGCTCCTGTGTGCGTGTGGGAGGGTGTGCGGGAAGTTATGGCCGTGGTGGGGGAAGTTGTGGAGATGGAGTGTCGCGTAAGAGCATCTCCACCACATGTTTCCTACTCTTGGGAGAGTTTCTCATCGTCCTTCTCATCAAGTGCTGGCCAGGTAAGGGCTAAGATGAAAGGATGAATGAAAGTACGAAAGAATGGGAGAAGGTAAAAGTTAAAGTTGGGGGCATATGCGATAAATTCGCGTGGCCGCGGTGTTCATCTTCGTCACATTGGCCCTTGTGCCTGTGATGGGAAGAACTCTACCCCGGGACACAGGGTCAGTGTGACGTACGGGTTACCACAGTTTACCTTCCCCAGGTTTCCCCAGGTACCCAAATATCAACCAGCCCGAGAGCTGAGTGAGCTGCACGCCGACTTCCCGGGCTAGGATTCTAATCCGGGCTTGCGGATTCGTAGCTAGACATGATAACCACTAGACCACGGAGGCGATGCAGTAAAATTATGGAATGAGTGACTGGTTGATTTGCAAATAAGATGGTTCGATGTTAAAATGCTCTAACAAGCCATTTGATTGTTAAATATTTTGTATTTTCGTTGTCAGCCGTTCAGTTATGTAATGAAGAATTAAGTCAGCCATTAGGCTAATCAGATTTATTTTTGTTTTATCGGTCATGTTCGCTTGTGTTTTATTTTTACCTCACGCTTTCACAAACAACCACTAGACATTAATTTAGCCACTTATCAAATTATCCTCGTCCACATGTCAATTGATGTGTTCTGACTATCTGTATTCAACTTTTGGGTCCCGACATACCACGCATTTCGAAGTGTCAACTACTCAGTCCTTCAGTCAATTATTTAGATTGAATTCAAGCTACTAGGTACCGGCTGCTTGGTACCGCTGCTTTGGTTTATATGTACCATTGCAGGGCTGCTATGTACGGCTTCAGCTTTTATGTACCGAACAATGCTACTGTGTACAGTACCAACTACCAAGTAGAGATAAAGTCAAATAGGATTTGTTTATGTCTTAATTAGGTAAAATCATGTAAGAATATTTTTCATCAGTCTTTATTAGTACAGCATCCAAGATTTATGTTTTATATCAATATTAGCATGAAATTCAATTGCATACTCTAAAGAAAATTTATGTCTATAAAGAAAAGCAATAAGATTAAGTATATATTGACTTATATAGTCTGAAGTAAATAATAAACTACGTAAATGATAGCTTGCTTTTTTTTCTGTGTTATCGCTGTCAATATATAACACACAAAAGACATTAGGCCTATATGGCCTATTTGGTTTATGGTACATAACAGCTGCTGATTGTACACAGCAGCTATGGTGCATAGCAGCCATGGATGGTACATAGCAGCCACTAGTGGTACGTAGCAGCCACTGGAACATAGCAGCCAACGGTACGCACAGACCGGTTTCTTTTCAATTAGATACCAGTTCATTTATCTGAGCATTAATTTACCCGTTATATGTTTACTATAAGGACTCCTCTCACTTCCTTCTTCTTCTTAAGGTTCGTGTGAAACTGAGACACGAGGACGACGGTCTACGCTCCATTGGTTTCCTGAGGGCAGAGAACACATCGCTCGGTGGAGGCAATAGAGGTCAGATGGCGGAGTGCTTGCCTGAAAACGACGTGGGGCCCGCCGACCATCCATGCTTCTTTAGTATCCTGCTCATAGGTAGTAATTATATGTGGCAGGCCATTTTGTAATGCATATCTTTGAAGTTGCTTCGAAGTGAAATTTTGTTTCGTTGTGATGCATGGCGGTGATATCCAGCTCCCCGGTGTTAATTGTTTACCGTTTGTGTCTCTCCAGAGCAGCCGAGCACCTTGATTGGCTGCTACTATCATGACGTAACTACTGACTCAGCCGCTGTCACGTGCTCGCCTGGTGCCGCTGTCGGTCAGCTGCCCCAAATGTATCACATCGAGGTGTGTGTTCTCCTCGACTTGTGATTATCTAATGAAAACAGAGACATACAAGACATAGTGTAACGCTGAAAGTGTGAGTGATTATTCAAGAAAGGAATGGGATATATTCATAGATCTCAGGTGTGGTCAGCGAATAGGTTATTGAGTCCCCAAGAGCTTGAAATGTTCTTTCATTTATCGTTAATTACCTGTGTTTCTCTGGAACTTGTAGCAATTACACTTAAGTAAAATAAGTGACACTGTTGTTAATGAAAATGAAGCTGATCATTCTCGTTGTTTTATTTATTGGTAAACGTGAGCAAATAAATGCCGTGCGGGAGCATGTCCTCATCAAAAATCGTTCTGTTAGGAATGCCTTAAGAAATCAAGTATAAATAAGCTTTTAAAAAAAATCTAATTACATTACAGTATTTGCTGAGTATCTGCTTAGAATGTATCAGTGTCGCCTTTGGCGTAATTTATCAAAAGCATCAGGGCGTCAGGCATCTCAACAGAAAGCGCAGCCTCCGTTGTTTAATGCCCGTATGCGACATTGGCTTCCGTCCAATAGTGTTTCACTCCGCCCTCAACTTCTGGCCTTAAACGCCATCACCTTTAACCTGTCCACGCTCCAGATAGCGGTAGGCATCCACCCAAGGTTTTGGTTCATCTCACACAACAACCAACAGTCAGCTAAGGGCGGAGTATAAGATAATGGAAGCGGAAGGCGCTGTCCTCACTGAAACACAAACACCTGGCAGTCCTTGTGTTGGGGGTGAGGTGTCTGACGCCCTAATGTGTTTGATAAATTTCGTCGACGGCGACACTGATACATCTAGGTACTTAGCAAATATTGTAATGACATTTTTTTTTTAAGCCCATTTCTGCTTGATTTTGTAGGGCTTTCATGTAGGAACGATTTTTTATGAGGGTATAGGCTTCAGCACGGCATTTATTTTCTTTCGTTTAACAATTATTATAACAACAAAAATGACCAGCTACATTATTATTAACAAGTGTCACTCATTGTACTAAAGTGTAATTGTTACAAGTCCCAGAGAAAAAGGTAATTTACGATAATTGAAAGAACATTTCCAAGCTTTTGGGGACACAATAACTTATTCATTGCTGACACGCGTTTGCTGGCAACTCTGAATATTCCCCATTAGACTTAATGTAATAATTCGTAGGACTTAAAATAAATGGAGTTTGGATTACATACATAGAGTTTACTGAAAACTAATACGCACTTGGGGAATAATTTCGATATAATAGAGAAAAAGTAGAATCAAGCAGAACTCTTGAAAACGTCAGGACAGGAATGGGTGCTTCAGTGGCAAATGAAAATTAAGAGATAGGGGTATAAACATTGCGGGTCTCAAGGAATTGTGTTAATGGCCATAAGTGTGTCGCCTTGCAGGTACGTGAGGCCGGGAGGATGGTGGCCGCTTACAACAACAGTGAGCCGCGTTTCAATCTGACGTCCTTGGCGCCTGGACGGGACTACGTGCTAGCGATGTTTGCTTCTCACGCGCGAGGTCGCGGCCATCGGACATCGCTCATCATGAAGACCCATACCCCCAAGGCAGAGCAGGTGGCGCCGGAGAGAGTGCGGCCAGCGAACTGTGAGTGTCTGTGTGTGTGTGTGTGTGTGTGTGTAAGTAAAACAAAAATATATTTCATTTTGAATGTTTCATTTGCTTGCATAAAATTTTATATTAGTTATTTTTCTATGGACGCATCTGAGTGGTGCAGTGGTTACCGTGCCTAACAACAGATCTCCGGGTCTGGGTTCAAATCACAGCCTGGGCAGTCGCCAATCAGCCTACGAAGCTGCTTATCCTACCTTTATAGATGATAGATAAATGGGTAATTGGGGAAACGTGGGAAGGGTACACTGTGCTATCTTGGCTGTTGTAATGTATCTGTGCCCCACGCTATCAATTGGTTCTCACACTCAAAGTGAACAAGGACAAATAGGATAAAGATGCTTAACAGGGCCAGAACCAAATAATGATATGTTTCTAATTTTACGTACCTTACCTACTTTTAACCTTAACGCAAATTAAAGGAGGGGAATGAACTATGATTGTTTTGTATATATATATATATATATATATATATATATATATATATATATATATATATAGAGAGAGAGAGAGAGAGAGAGAGAGAGAGAGAGAGAGAGAGAGAGAGAGAGAGAGAGAGAGAGAGAGAGAGAGAGAGAGATATAGATAGAGAGATAGATAGAGAGATATATATATATATATATATATATATATATATATATATATATATATATATATATATATATATATATATATATTTACATTTTTTATTTTTTTTTAACGTCTACGCCTATAGAGCCGGTAGGCTTGCCTGAGGGGCCTGGATGGTGTTCGACCCCAGCCCGTCATGGCGCAGACAAATGTTTATAGTGGCGCTATCTTCTCTTGGCTCATGCTGCCCCTCGGAACTCCTTGATTCACTTCGACGGTTTCCTCTAGAGTCCGGGTTGATGGGTGGTCTTCAGGACAGTATGTGGGTAGTCTTAGGCCACTCGGCGGTGACTGAAAAATCCGAGGTGGTAGCGTGGGGATTCGAACTCGCGTCGTCCATCATGTGGTGAATGTGAGCCCAGCACGCTACTACTCAGCCACCGCCTACCCTACCCTACATATATATATATATATATATATATATATATATATATATATATATATATATATATATATATATATATATATAGACTTCACAACTAGTTGACGGGAAATCTCTTCAGTCTTGGCGCGCTGGCTTCGCGTAAGGGGCCGATTGTTATGGCGACTTTCACTGCGACAACTCAAACACACTCTGCGTTCTTACTCCGAATTTAAGTGGAAACAGGACGAAATCTTCAAGTTTTAGTGCATACAAGCAGGCAGAAGTGTCTCTAGAGTGATTTGGTCGAGGATTCAAGGTAACTTATATAAAATAGCACCATGCGTGCACTTTGAAAACGTTGTGTAAAAAATGGCAAATTTGCGTAACTTTAGGTTGAAATCTTTACGTAAAATGAATGATAACTGTAGGATAGTGGAGTCCACAGTTTTACGTATTAGGAAACAAGAAATGTACGTTTAGTTAGTGCCTACATGGCAACTCAGCTCAGTTCCCGCGTCGCCTAACTCGCCTTAGGCACGCAGTCAGCTGGGCACTTCCCCTCTGTAAAGGATTATCGCTGTCCTGCCTCTGTTTACTCTCCAAGTAAAGGACCTACAGTTATTCATCGTCTCTGTACCCTTCCCCACAACTGCAAGGATCCAGAGGACGATACAAGAAGACACAGACGGCAGTGGATCGAGTGGAAGTGACGGAGGAGACACAAGATATGAGGACGCCGCGACCCCGTGGAGTAAACTGTGGAGGAGCCGTACTACGCCATCAGTGCAGTGACTCAGTGTTGTGTGCAGAACTTCATGGTGAGCAACAGGTTGGCCCAGCGCCTGCATTTGCTGAAGCTCGTCGGGTTCTTCCCCGGGGACGTGCAGGCCGACCTGGACCGGGCCAAGGCAGAGGAGAAGGAGGACGACGAGGTGATCTTGGCCCAGCTTGCCAGGGAGCTGGCCGACGACCAGCCGGACCCGCCGACGGACGAGTTGCTCCTCGCCGCGGTCGGCAACTACGCCGGCTACCTGGCCAGGAAGGTCCAGGCCAACTCCTCTGTGGCCGAGTGCTGCAAGCAGGAGCTTGCCCAGCAGGAGGAGATGAAGATTACCGTGGAGCTCGAGAGGGGCGACCCGCCCTCTGTGATGTTCGACGCCCTGGTCGAGCTGGTCGACAGGGGAGAGCTGGAGACGGGCCGGGCGGTCCTGAAGCGGCCATCTCCCAATGGCCCACATGGCGTCCTTCGGGATGTCGCTGTGGGACTCCCTGATGTGCAGGGAGGACAAGAAGGAGCGCAGGTTGAGGTTCCTCCCTTGCCATGCGCCACAGGGACGGGTTCAGGCACCTCCTGGAGTTCCTGGCGGCCTCAGACCCGACCTTGCAGGGGTACAGGTGCCAGGAGGGGCACAACCTGGCCAACACCATCTTGCCGCACATCAGCAGGTCCCTCTTCAACTGTTTCGGTGCTAATTTCTCCAAGGACGTGACCTCAGAAGCGAGGAAGAACAAGGCCTTGAAGCAGCCGACCGGCAGGAAGAGGAGCAGTATCGAGGAGGGCAGGAAGGAGACGGCGAGGAACAGGGACGTGTACAAGTCCAGGAAACTGACCGGGGCCCACAAGTCATAGGCCAAAAGGCTAAAGTGATTGTTAATGGACGAGGGCCAGATAGCCGGCAAGACGTGCTGCGGCAATAGTGACATCGGAATTCAACCAAAATAAGTTGTGATTGTATATAGAAAAATGAATATTTTGCTTTTGTTGAGTAAAATTAAGATGTTTCTGCATGCTTTCCTCAAGTATTAAGTTTCTAATGTGAAAATTAAGTGATTTATTAGATGTTAAAAACTTACGTAAAAATTGCACTAAATAGAAAAAAAAATAAGTAGCTATTTCAGGCAAAATCTTATAAGATATGCTAAATATTGCTATTGATTCTGAAAATATAAGTGATTATCTCTGCATTTGGTGATGTTTGTGCATCTAGCGTAAAATCTGAGGATTTTATAGCCTTTTTAAGTTTTGTTATACTTATATAAAAAACAATTAATCGGGATTTTATTAGGGAACGACTTTGAATTTTTTGATACCGCTGCTCATGGAGACTCATATATGCCTAAGGGAGGTGCCTGTTTTAGTTTCAGGTCGCTAGCTGCTTTGGTTTTGAAAATATTTAAATTTTAAATTTTTGAAAATCGGCCCCCTGCGAATCGGCCCCGCGCCCCGTTTCCCGTCAAGAGATTGTGAAGTCTATGATATATATATATATATATATATATATATATATATATATATATATATATATATATATATATATATATATATATATATATATATATATATATATATATATATATATATATATATATATATATTCACACATAAATATATGGAGTATGCATCTCATATCCACTCACACAGCTCTCATGGACAGATTGGAGCCTAAGGCTCTTCGTCTCATCAGCTCTCCTCCTCTTACTGATAGTCTTTTACTTCTTAAATTTCGCCGCTATGTTGCCTCTCTTTCTATCTTCTATCTATATTTTCATGCTGACTGCTCTTCTGAACTTGCTAACTGCATGCCTCCCCCACTCCCGCGGCCTCGTCACACACGACTTTCTACTCAAACTCATCCAATTACTGTCCAAATCCCTTACGCAAGAGTTAACCAACATATTCACTCTTTCATCCCTCACGCTGGTAAACTTTGGAACAATCTCCCTTCAGCTGTATTTTCTCCTGCCTACGACTTGAACTCTTTCAAGAAGAGGGTATCAGGACACCTCTCCTCCCGAAATTGACCTATCTTTCGGCCACTCCTCTAACTCTTTTTTAGGAGCAGTGAGTAGCGTTTTTTTTTTTTTTTACATTTGTTACCTTTTTTTATGCCCTTGACCTGACTCCTCTGCTGTAAAAACACACACACACACACACACACACACACATATATATATATATATATATATATATATATATATATATATATATATATATATATATATATATATATATATATATATATATAAACTGCCCTCTTTCGGATTCTATCCTTTTCTCTCTTCCTTTATATCCAGTTTCCTTTCCTGCCGTTCTATCTCTGCTTTGGTAGACGGTCACTGTTCTTCCCCTAAACCCATCAACAGTGGTGTTCCACAGGGCTCTGTTCTATCACCCACTCTCTTCCTGTTATTCATCAATGATCTTCTTTCCATAACAAATTGTCCTATCCACTCATACGCTGATGACTCCACTCTGCATTATTCAACTTATTTCAACAGAAGACCTCTCAACAGGAATTACATGACTCCAGGCTGCAGGCTGCAGAACGCTTAACCTCAGACCTTACTATAATTTCCGATTGGGGTAAAAGGAACCTTGTGTCCTTCAATGCCTCAAAAACCCAATTTCTCCACCTATCAACTCGACACAATCTTCCAAACACCTATCCCCTATTCTTCGACAACACTCAGCTGTCCTCCTCGGTCTATCCTTAACTCAAAATCTTAACTGGAAACTTCACATCTCCTTTCTCACTAAATCATATTCCTCGAGGTTGGGCGTTCTGTATCGTCTCCGCCAGATCTCCTTCCCCGCACTGTTGCTATCCATATACAGGGGCCTTGTCCGCCCTCGTATGGAGTATGCATCTCATGTGTGGGGGGTCTCCACTCATACAGCTCTCTTGGACAGAGTGGACCTTAAGGCTCTTCGTCTCATCAGCTCTCTTCCTCTTATTGATAGTCTTCTACCTCTTAATTTCCGCCGCCATGTTGCCTCTCTTTCTATCTTCTATCGTTATTTTTACGCTGACTGCTCTTCTGAACTTGGTAACTGCATGCCTTCCCCCCTCCCGCGGCCGTGCTGCACGCGACGTTCTACTCATGCTCATCCCTATACAATCCAAATCCCATACGCACGAGTTAACCAGCTATCTTCACTTTTTCATCCCTCACGACTTGAACTTTTTCAAGAGGGTATCAGGACACCTCTCCTCCCGAAATTGACCTCTCTTTCGGCCACCTCTTTTGATTCTTTTTAGGAGCAAAGAGTAGCGGGCTTTTTTATTACTGTTTCCTTTTTTTGTGTGCCCATGGGCTGTCATCTTTGTTGTAAAAAAAAGAATATATATATATATATATATATATATATATATATATATATATATATATATATATATATATATATATATATATATATATATATATATATATATATATATATATATATATATATATATATATATATATATATATATATATATATATATATATATATATATATATATATATATATATATATATATATATATATATATATATATATATATATATATATATATATATATATATATATATATATATATATATATATATATATATATATATATATATATATATATATATATATATATATATATATATATATATATATATATATATATATATATATATATATATATATATATATATATATATATATATATATATATATATATATATATATATATATATATTTTTTTTTTTTTTTTTTACAACAAAGGAGACAGCTCAAGGGCACAGAAAAAGGAAACAATACTTAAAAAAGCCCGCTACTCGCTGCTCCTTTAGAAATAATCAAAAAGAGGTGGCCGAAAGAGAGGTCAATTTCGGGAGGAGAGGTGTCCTGATACCCTCCTTTTGAAAGAGTTCAAGTCGTAGGCAGGAGGAAATGCAGATGAAGGAAGATTGTTCCAGAGTTTACCAGCGTGAGGGATGAAAGATTGAAGATGCTGGTTTACTCTTGCATAAGTGGTTTGGACAGTAAAGGGATGAACATGAGTAGAAAGTCGTGTGCAGCGGGGCCCCGGGAGGGAGGGGAGGCATGCAGTTAGCAAGTTCAGAAGAGCAGTCAGCGTGAAAGTAGCGATAGAAAATAGAGAGGAAACATCGCGACGGAATTTTAGAGGTAGAAGACTATCAGTAGGAGGAGGAGAGCTGATGAGACGAGAAACCTTAGATTCCACTCTGTCCAGAAGAGCTGTGTGAGTTGAGCACCCCACGCGTGAGATGCATACTCCATACGAGGGCGGACAAGGCCCATGTATATGGATAGTAACTGTGCGGGGGAGAAGAACTGGTGGAGACGATACAGAACGCCTAACCTCGAGGAAGCTGATTTAGCGAGAGAGGAGATATAAAGCTTCCAGTTGAGATTTTGAGTTAAGGATAGACCGAGGATATTTAGTGTTGAAGAAGGTAACAGCTGAGTGTTGTCGAAGAATAGGGGATAGGTGTTTGGAAGATTGTGTCGAGTTGATTGGTGGGGAAATTGAGTTTTTGAGGCATTGAAGGACACAAGGTTCCTTCTGCCCCAATCGGAAATGATAGCAAAGTCTGAGGTTAAACGTTCTGCAGCTTCTAGTCTGGAGTCGTGTACTTCCTGTTGGGACGGCCTTCTTTTGAAAGAAGTTGAATAATGCAGAGTGGAGTCGTCGGCGTATAAGTGGATAGGACAGTTTGTCATGGAAAGAAGACCATTGATAAATAACAGGAAGAGAGTGGGTGATAGGACAGAGCCCTGTGGAACACCACTGTTGATAGGTTTAGGGGAAGAACAGTGACCATCTGCCACCGCAGAGATAGAACGTCCGGAAAGGAAACTGGAGATAAAGGAACAGAGAGTGATAGAATCCGTAAGAGATCAGTTTATAAAGCAAAGACTTGTGCTTTCGATATATCCTTTCGATATGTCTAGCGCAACTGAGAAAGTTTCACCGAAACGGCTAAGAGAGGATGACCAAGAGTCAGTTAAGAGAGCAAGAAGATCGCCAGTAGAACGCCCCTTGTGGAACCCATACTGGCGATAAGATAGACGGTTAGAAGTGGAAAGGTGCTTTTTGACTCTTCCTGTTAAGGATTGATTCAAAAGCTTTAGATAGACAGGAAAGTAAAACTATAGGGCGTTAGTCTGAGGGATTGGAACGGTCACCCTTCTTAGGCACAGGCTGTACAAAGGCATACTTCCAGCAGGAAGGAAAGGTAGATGTTGGTAGGCAGAGACGAAAGAGTTTGACCAGGCAGGGTGTCAGCACGGAAGCACAGTTTTTAAGGACAATAGGAGGTACTCCATCAGGTCCATAAGCCTTCTGAGAGTTGAGGCCAAAGAGGGCATAGAAGACATCATTCTTAAGAATCTTAATAACAGGCATGAAAGAGTCAGAGGGGGGATGAGTAGGAGGAAAATGCCCAGAATCGTCCAGGGTGGAGTTCTTACAGAAAGTTTGAGCGAAGAGTTCAGTCTTAACGATAGATGAGACGGCAGTACTCCGTCAGGGTTAAGGAAGAATATATATATATATATATATATATATATATATATATATATATATATATATATATATATATATATATATATATATATACACACACACACACACACACACACACACACACATATATATATATATATATATATATATATATATATATATATATATATATATATATATATATATATATATATATATATATATATATATACACACACACACACATATATATATATATATATATATATATATATATATATATATATATATATATATATATATATATATATATATATATATAGATAGATAGATAGATAGATAGATAGATAGATAGATAGATAGATATAGATATAGATATAGGCGGTGGCCGAACTGGTAGCGTACTGGGCCCACATTCACCGCGTGATGGACGACGCGGGTTCGAATCCCCACACTACCACTCGGATTTTTCAGTCACCGCCGAGTGGCTTAAAACTACCCACATGCTGTCCTGAAGACCACCCATCAACCCGGACTCTAGAGGAAGCCGTCTAAGCGAATCAAGAACGAGTTCCGGGGGGCAGCATGAGCCAATGCAAGATGGCGCCACTATAAACACTCGCCTGCGCCAGAACGGGCTGGGCCGACCATCAGGCCCCACCTGGAAGAAGCTTTGGGCCGACCATCAGGCCCCACCAGGAAGATGCCTACCGGCGCAACAGGCAACGACGTAAAAAAAAAAAAAAAAAATATATATATATATATATATATATATATATATATATATATATATATATATATATATATATATATATATATATATATATATATATATATTGGTAGGAAGACACCTAACGAAACGGGCGCAAGCCACTCCCGGTGAGGTATATATGGGAAGTGAGGAGGGTGTTAAAACCCACCAAAGACCCTCCTATGTCCTCACTAAACGTTTCCCTATTGTCTCATCAACACCAGAGAGTAGTTCAGCATGATCTCTAATGACAGATCCTCTCTCTATCCACACTACACCACATTCACACAACATACACACCTTTTCCCAAAATTCAATATTCAAAATGGTTATACAAATTTAGTGCCTCTGAGTCCCCGCCTGGGGAAGGGACCACAAATTCCCCCAGGGAGGACTCCCCTTCTGGCTACCGACTTCAGAGGTAACTTTGTAACTCCTCGAACCTCTCTCGTATCAATTTCTGAAACATTCGCGGTCTTCGTTCTATTTTTTTTTTTTTTTCATTCTCTGGAACACCATCTCTCCTCTAAACCTCATCTTCACTTCCTCACCGAAACACAGGTTTCTGAGGCTACTGACAGCAATCTCTATTATGTTCCCTCCTACTGTCTCTATCCTAAATTTAAATTCAAAGCTGGATATTGCGCCTATGTGCACAATGACATCACCTGCTTTCGTCCACACGACCTTGACTCTTTAGAATTTTCCACCATCTGGCTAAGACTTCATTGTCATTCTATTACTAAATACATCTGTGCTGTTTATGTCTCACCTAATTCTACTAACTATGTAAAATTCTTTGACTACTTGAACTCTAAAGTGGAGCACATCTGGACCCACTCTGCCTTCGCTGGAATCTCCATCTTGGGAGATTTCAATGTTCACCACCAGCTTTGGCTTTCATCCTCTTTTTAACTGACCAGCCTGGTGAACAAGCCTACAACTTTACTCTCCTCAACGACCTATAGCAGTTTGTTCAGCACCCTACACGTATTCCCGACCGTCTTGGAGACAGGCGCAACATACTTGACCTTTTCCTTACATCTAATCCTTCTGCTTACTCTGTCAAACTGTTCTCTCCGTTGGGCTCCTCCGATCACAACTTTATTTATGTATCCTGTCCTCTCGTTCCTGTACATCCTCTCGACCCACCGAGGAGGCGATGCTTTTGGCATTGTGCTTCAGCTCGGTGGAACAACTTGAGGATGTACTTTTCCGATTTCCCATGGAATGATTACTGCTTCCATGAGGGAGACCCCTCTGTGTGTGCCCAGCGCATTATGGAGGTGATTGTCTCCGGAATGGAGCCATACATTCCACGTACTTTCTCTACTCCTCATGCTAAAAAGCCCTGGTTTAATCACGCTTGTTATTGTGCTGTCAAAGATAGAGAGGCAGTTCACAAAAGGTACCAGAGCATTCGAACTTCCGTTAACCATGATCTTTACATTTCTGCCCGGAATCGTGCAGAATCTATTCTTCGACTTACCGAAACCTCTTTCATAAGTAGAAAATGTCAAAACCTTGCTTTTTCTAATTATTCCCGGGACTTCTGGCACCTAGCCAAAAATATTTCCTCCAATTTCACTTCTTCATCTTTCCCTCCTCTCCTTAACCCTGACGGCAGCACCGCCGTCTCATCTATCTCTAAGGCTGAACTCTTTGCTCAGACTTTCTGCAACAACTTCACTCTGGACGACTCTGTATATATTCCTCCTACTCACCCCCCCTCTGACTCCTTTATGTCTGTTATTTAGATTCTCTCTCTCTCTCTCTCTCTCTCTCTCTCTCTCTCTCTCTCCTGTGTGTGTGTGTATATATATATATATATATATATATATATATATATATATATATATATATATATATATATATATATATATATTTATTGTATGCCCTCTCTGGCCTCAAGTCTCAGAAGGTTTATGGACCTGATGTAGTGCCTCCTATGTCCTAAAAAACTGTGCCTCCGTGCTGACACCCTGCCTGGGCAAAATCTTTCGTCTCTGCCTGTCAACATCTACCTTTACTTCCTGCTGGAAGTATGCCTTCATACAGACTGTGCCTAAGAAGGGTGACCGCTGCAACCCCTCAAAATACCGCCCTATAACTTTACTTTCCTGCCTATCTAAAGCTTTTGAATTAATCCTTAACCGGAAGATTCAAAAGCACCAATCTGATCACCAGTATGGGTTCCGAAAGGGGCGTTCTACTGGCGATCTTCTTGCTCTCTTAACTGATTCTTAGTGATCCTTGTCCGCCCTCGTATGGAGTTTGTATCTCACGTGTGGGGCGACTCCACTCACACAGCTCTTCTGGACAGAACGGAGTCTAAGGCTCTTCGTCTCATCTGCTCTCCTCTTTCTGATAGTCTTCTACCTCTTAAATTCCGCCGCAATGTTGCCTCTCTTTCTATCTTCTATCGATATTTTCACGCTGACTGCTCTTCTGAACTTGTTAATTACATGCCTCTCCCCCTCCCGCAGCCTTGCCACACACGACCTTCTACTCAAGCTCATCCCTATACTGCCCAAACCCCTTATGCAAGAGTTAACCAGCATCGTCACTCTTTCATCCCTTACGCTGGTTAAGTCTGGAACAATCTTCCTTCATCTGTATTTCCACCTCCCTACGACTTGAACTCTTTCAAGAGGAGGGTATCAGGACACCTCTCCTCCCGAAATTGACTTCTCTTTCGGCCGCTCCTCTCTAATCTTTTTAGGCTCTCACTCTTTCGTTTCTGATCTTGTCCCTTCTTGTTTTTGCAATCATGGTTCTGAGGGTTTTCATTTCCGCGGCTGGTATCCTGCTTTCGTCTTTTGTTGTTGTAGACCATGTTTCAGCACCATGCAAGAGAATGGGTGTAAGCACAGTGTCAAAAATTGTCTTTTTTACTTGTGTGTTTATTGAGCGGTCCTTTAAAATGGGATAAAGAGCGCCTACATTTTTGCTGTACTTGGCGATTCTTTCGGTGATCTCCTGTTTATTTCCCCCTTTAGTTGTAAATATGCTTCCAAGATATTTGTAATTATCTACATTCTTTATTTCTTTTCCATCTATGTTGACGATTAACCTTCTCTTCATGATTCACAGCTACTATTTTTGTCTTTTCAATGTTCATACTTAACTCCATATCTCTCAGGCACTGGTAAAAGCATTGTAGGATTTATCTAAGTTTGTTTTATTCTTCACTCCAGCACGCTAGGTCTTCCGCGTATGCCATAATATCTCCTTTGAGGTCTCCCATCTTATTTTTTACGTATTTTATGATTATGTCTAAGAAGGCTTTGAATATCAATGGAGACAGTACACTTCCCTGCTTCACCCCTGTCTTGACGTCAAACCACTGATCATTTTTGTAGCCTGTCCTGATGTTACATTTACATGTTGTGTACATGCTTCTCAGCGCCGCACTTAATCTTCCTCTGATGTCGTATTCTGTCTTTAGACTGTTTCCATAATTTGGCACAGAATCAAATACCTTCTTCAGGTCCATGAAGGCAATATAGGCATTTTTATTGTACTCCCACGTCGTTTCTACTATCATCCTCAGGGCAAAGATGAGATCTGTTGTACTTCTTCCCTTCCTGTAACCATACTATTATTCTTCTAACTGGGGTTCAATTTTTGCTCTCAGCTTCTTTTCCAACACCCTCTCGTACAATTTTGCCATGTGATCTATTAGAGAGATTCCTCTATAATTTTCACACTTGCTGTTATCTCCTTTTCCTTTAAAAATGGGGATTATTATGTTTTTTTCCCCATCTATCAGGTGTTCGTCCTTCAGTCCAACATTGGTTGAAAAGCTCCAGAAGCTTTTCCTTCAATATAGGTCCTCCTTCTTTTATTAACTCTACTGCGATTTCATCCTCCCCTGGTGATTTTCCGTTTTTCATCTTTTTCAAACCTTCCTCCACCTCTTCAAGTGTTATTGGGTCTTCATACATCTGCACTTGTGGATCTTCCTCCTCTCTTTCATCAATTATATCAGGTACTTCTGTATGTAAAAGATCTTCAAAATAATTTGTCCACCTTGTGTTTATTTCTATGGGCCTCATTAATACATATCCTTCGTCGTCCTTAATATTGCATAGCTTTTCTTTAGTTTTCCTATAAGTTTTTGCAAGGGCATATATCCTTCTCTTTCCTCCATTTACATCTTCCTGCAACATTTCTGCTGTCTTTTTTGAAGTTTCATTTTTGCTCTCCTCTTGACTTTATCCGCATTATTACGGGCTCTTACATATTCCTCTCTTGTTGCCGCGGTTCTGTTCTTCAACCATGTTCTCATCTTCAAAGTCTTGGTTCTTATTGCCGCCCTAACTCTTCCGTCCACCACGGCGTGGGTCTCTTTCTCGTTCCCCCTATGTACTTTGTCTTCAAACTCTCCCTTGCTGCTTCTAAAATGGTCTCCTGTAGCGATTTCTCAGCCATATCTTCGTCTCTTTCCATTTGTTCTATCTTCATTTCTACCTTTACCACATACTGGGCCTTTCTGTATGGATCGTGCAGTCCTGTTGTGTCAATAATGCATCTCTTTTCTTTAATATGAGCTTTTTCTCCCTATATTCTCATGTTCATGACCAACAATCTATGATCAGAATCCATAGACACCCCTGGGAGCACCTTTACGTCCATAACTAATATCTTATCAGATGACAGGAAATAATCAATTACTGATCATTGGTCGAATTGTTCAGTGTTTGCGTATGAGGGTCTCTATGCTTGAAAAATTCATTCATTATTTTCATGCTTTCTTCATTTCTAAAGTCCTCTCCTAAAGGTCCCATCACATCCTCAGCTCCCCCTCTATGTCTCCCCACTCTTGCGTTGAAGTCTCCCATGATGATACAAACTCGGTCTTCTACCTGCCTTAATTGATGCTCAAGCATATCCAAAAATTTTCGTTTCTTTTCTTCACTATATCATTGCTGTGGTATGGTATTTTTTTTTTTTTTGAGGAATGTAGAAATAATTATTTCATTTACTGGCGATATGTCCATCACAAAGGATGACAGTCTAGGTCTCAATATAAGTCCAACTCCATGTTTTCTTCTTCCCTCCTGAACTCCTCCATAGGCAAGCGTAAATCCTCCACCCAAATCTCTCCCTACTTCATTACCGCTCATTCTCATTTCTGCCATTCCCAAGATGTCAGTCCTTCTATCCTTCATCATGTCAATTATCTCGTCCTCTTTTCCCCCATTTGTTCCCACGTTTAGAGTTCCGAATCTGTATTTCATCGTGTCTGTTGTCCTGGTCCATTTTCGTTTCCGAGGTCTAGTTCCAAAAGTCCGTCCGGATTCCGAGGCTGGTCCTTGAGTTTCTCGAGCAAATCATTAGCAAAGGCCGGGTTGCTAGCCCTGTCGCCCACCGGTTTGTAGGGTTTTCCTTCCCTATCAGTTTGTTGGTCTGCGAGCCAGCCACTCCTCTCGGAGCTCCCCTATCCGCCACCTGGGGACGCACCCGATAGGGAAAACTGATAAACCCCCATGGGATATATATATATATATATATATATATATATATATATATATATATATATATATATATATATATATATATATCACAAAAGTAAAACGTAAAGAGTAGCCAAAAGAGAGGTCAATTTCGGGTGTAGAGGTGTCTTGATACACTCTTCTTGAAAGAGGTCAAGTCATAAGCAGGAGGAAATACAGACGAAGGAAAACTGTTCCAGAGTTTAACAGTGAAGAGGCTGAAAGAATGGAGATGCTGGTTAACTCTTGCATAAGGAGTTTGGACAGTATAGGGATGAGCATGAGTTGAAAGTCGTGTGCAGCGGGGCCGCGGGAGGGTGAGAGGCATGCAGTTAACAAGATCAGAAGAGCAGTCAGCATGAAAATATCGATAGAAGATAGAAAAAGAAGCAACATGGCGGCGGAATTCAAGAGGTAGAAGGCTGTCAGTAAGAGAAGAGCTCATGAGACGAAGAGCCTTAGACTCCACTCTGTCCAAGAGAGCTGTGTGAGTGGAGCCCCCCCCCCACACGTGAGATGCATACTCCATACGAGAGCGGACAAGACCCCTATATATGGAAAGCATCTGTGCGGGGGAGAAGAACTGGCGGAGACGATTCAGAACGCCCAACCTCGAGGAAGCTGATTTAGTAAGAATATTCCGGTTGAGATTTTGAGCTAAGGATAGACCGAGGATATTAAGTGTTGAAGAAGGTGACAGCTGGGTGTTGTCGAAGAATAGGGGATAGGTGTTTGGAAGATTGTGTCGAGTTGATACGTGGAGAAACTGGGTTTCTGAGGCATTGAAGGACACAAGGTTCCTTTTACCCCAATCGGAAATGATAGCAAGGTTTGAGGTTAAGCGTTCTACAGCCTCCAGTCTGGAGTAATGTAATTCCTGTTGAGAGGGTCTTCTGTTGAAAGAAGTTGAATAATGCAGACTGGAGTCATCAGCGTATGAGTGAATAGGACAGTTTGTTATGGAAAAAAGATCATTGATGAATAACAGTAAGGGAGTGGGTGATAAGACAGAACCCTGTGGAACACCACCACCACGCGACCCCGCGACTCACCCCACCTTTAAAATTACTGTACCTAACCATGTTACAGTCGCGCAATGTGCACTAGCTAAGCGTGGTCTTGTTACAGTTGCTTTAAATATTATCACACAAGTCAGAGCCCGCTTAACGATACAACATAGGGAAATGCCAATTATAATAATCATGGAAGTAACAAGAAATGGGTAATGTACATACAGGTTGAGGTAAACTGGTCTAGAGTCATGGACGTGGAAGCTGAGTTATATTCCGAGAAAACAAAATAACAGCTCGAAAAATTATTTACATGATACATCCTAGAAAAACTAAATTGACTAAACTGTCATTAGGATACATGGTAATGGAGCTATTTGGAATAGTAAAAAGAAAAAGGAAAACTCCTTGAAGATCTGCTACACACTGAACCTTCGAGTCACACCTTGACACAAAACTGTCGCAGAGAAACACTCATCCCTCGTGGTTCCTCATGCAGCTCAGTTGAAGGAGAAAACACCCTTTGAAGACTGCTAGCACTCCTTACATCACAGTTACCGTTATCCTTGACGTCACTGTCCTTTCCCTCTACGCACTCCTTATAGTCCTCGGTGAGAGCTTGTAACTTCGGGTCAGGTTTCTCTGCCATTAAAAAGTTACTAGTAAAATGAGGAGTAAAATGGTAAAAGAAAAAAAATATCGCTGCAAAAATAATTAAAGTAATAATCATTCACCGCTAAGTATGTGCTCACTCCTCCCCGATGCTTCTAAAATGCATAAAAAGGAGGAAAAAGAATAATGAGTGAGGCTTAGCAAGACAAAACTTCTCCACTGTGCAGTAAAATACACAAAAGAAAGGAGAAAACAAAATGAATAATTATACATAAAATGCGTAACAATGTTATTCAGGAAAAATATTAAACATCCACACGCCAGAAAAAATCAATAGGTGAAAAAGAAAATAAATACGGCGCCATACGCATAAACACGTAAATAATAATCGTAATTCACCTGAAATCTTGGTACAAGTGATGTAATTACTGAAACCGTATCAATGTAGTGTCAGCTAAAATGTGTTAAAAATACTTCGAAGACAGTAACTCGATACCCCGCTACTCAGCACGCTCATGTCCTTCGCCTCGCCGGTGACAGGGCAGGGGTGCAGGGGTGGCAGGGTCTGCCGTCCGTCGTCTGGTAGGGGTGGTGTGTGTTATCCGTTTTTAATGTACTTATGTTATCCGTTTTTAAGTGTTTTTACTTTTTAAAGTAGTTGGTGTTAAGTGTTATATCTAAGGCGCGAACTGCTATCTCTCGTCAGGTCCGGTGTACCATTGCCTGCTTTCACAAGTTGATTAAAGTAGTTGAGATAACACAATAGCCTTTTAGTTGGCCGAGCGGTAGCCGTTATAAGTTCACTTTAAGTTCACTTTAGTTCTCTCTCTCACAGGGTCAATACGAATACAAAATGTATTTTAACTATATTAACAATTGTACATAAAGTTTACAATTTAAGTGAGCGAGTCGCATGATTTGAGAGCCAGCCACACAAACGTGCCCGGGGCGGCCGAGCTCCACTCGTCCGCCCGCTACCCGCTGTCTTATCTCGTCTTCTCCCCCGTCTTCGCGTTGTTCACTCCTTTTATTTGCTTGTAGTCCGTCCGGAAGGATGGGGCTTCCGGTTGATGACTGGCGATGATTTGTCATCAGTTGCTGATTTAGTATCAGCCAAGCATGTGTTCCCACGGCCATCAGCTCTGACGTGTTCCATAACATCCTGGCAAAGGCACTGAGCCTGTGCTTAGACACACAGTCACACACTCATATGTACATAATAATATATACACATTACATCGCTCGGTCCCCTAGAAGTCGCGACCTCGCGGCTCACCCCACCTTTACAAACGTATGTAAACATTTGAAACATTTGAAACATTTTATTATCCCTTTATACAATTATGTATTTACAATAATTTAGTAGTGCAGGGAGCCCATTTAAAGCTGGGAGCTTTTTGGGCAGTACTGGAAACTTAGGTGCCGGATTTAATCAATAGTGCAAAAAGAAAAATATATATATATATATATATATATATATATATATATATATATATATATATATATATATATATATATATATATATATATATATATATATATATATATATATATATATATATATATATATATATATATATATATATATATATATATATATATATATATATATATATATATATATATATATATATATATATATATATATATATATATATATATACAAACTTATAATATATGACAAAAGTAAAATGATGATAATAATGATGATAATAATAATAATAATAATAATAATAATAATAATAATAATAATAATAATAATAATAATAATTATAGTAATAATAGTAATAATTAACATTGTGATAATTATAAAATAATAGTAGTGTAAATAATAATTAAAGTGATAATATTAACACAATATCATTAGTACAAAAATTGTAATTGATTTATAAAAATAATGTGGTAGTACTGTAACTGATAATGTAATAGTATTAATACAATAATAATAGTATAAGGTAATAATTGATTAAGCTGAGGATACACTCTGACAGATGATACATGGACTTAATAATTATAATTGAGAAGAATATGTTTTTTAAATTGTTTTTTAAAGGAGTGTATTGAGTTTAGAGCTTTAATATTATTAGGAATAGAATTCCAGGTTTTAGGTCCTGAATAAGAAAGTGAGTGTTGAAAAAGTGTTAAATTATGGGCAGGTGTACGTAAATTTTCATGAGTACGGGTGAAATAAGTATGTTGTGGCTGTAAGGACACGGAGGTTTCACTTTTGATCTTTTTATACATGTAAATACCAATTTGAAGCTTATTTATATCAAAAAGTTTTAAGGAATTTGTTTCTTTAAAGAGAGGTTGTGTGTGGGGAAAGTAGTCACTGTTTGTAATAATTCTTATTATTTTATTTTGAAGTCTAAACAGAGGTAACAGGTGTGTGGGGTAGGTGTTGCACCAGATAGGCGTACAGTAATACAGGTGTGGTAAGACATGTGCGTTATATAACATTTTCAAAACATCAATGGGCATTAATTCTTTAATTTGAAATAACAGAGATACTAGCCTGGATAATTTAAGGATTTGGTTTGTTACGTGATGCTTAAAGGTCATGGTATCATCATACGTTATTCCTAATAATGTATGTTTATTAGTTCTGCTTATAATGACTTGGGAAAAAAATAGGGACGGAAGCATTGATGGTGACTTATTAGTAAATAGCATATAAAATGTTTTGTTTAAATTCACTGTTAATCTATTACTCAGACACCATTTATGAAAGATTTGTAGGTCAGTGTTTGCTGTATGTATCATGTCAGTAGGATTTTCACCAGTAATATTTAAGGTTGAGTCATCTGCGAAAAGGATTGTTTTAAGGTTTGTAAATATGTAAGTAATATCATTTATATATAAGAGAAACAGGAATGGACCCAAGACACTGCCCTGTGGAACACCGTATTGAATAGGTAGAGATGCAAATAGACAAGTGTGGAATTTGGTTGATTGAGTTCTGTGGGATAAGTAATCCTGAAACCAGTCATGAATAGTACCTCTAATTCCATAGTAATACAACTTACGTAATAATATATCGTGTCTGACTGTATCAAAAGCTTTGGTGAAGTCAACAAAGATGCTTAATAATGACTGTTTATTATCTAAAGTGTTATAGATTTCTTCTGAATAGGTTCTCAAGGCATCGAAAGTGTTTAGACCACGACGAAAACCAAACTGACTTGGATTAAGTATGTTTTTAGTTTCAAGAAAATTTATAAGGAATTTTTTCATTACTTTTTCAAAGATCTTAGAAAAAACATTTAGTAAGGATATTGGTCTATAATTACTTAATTCATCTTTGGGGCCTTTCTTATGGATGGGGACAACAGTTGCATGTTTTAGGAGTTGAGGAAATTTACCATTATTGATAGAATTATTAAAGAGTATGGACAAGGGTATTGCAAGTTGGTTTTTGCTGGTTTTTAATACAGATACTGGAATTTCATGCACATTGCACTTTTTGTTTTTAAGGGAATTAATTACAGTAATTACATCTTGGGGGATAATTATAGGAATTGTCATTGAATGAGGAAAGTCACCTTGAAGAAAGCTGAGAGGGTCTGTGGTGGAAGGTGGTAGACTGTGATCTAGTTTAGGCGCAACATTTGTGTAAAATTCATTAAAAGCTTGTGCAATTTGTAAAGGTTCAGAGAGTTTTTTACCATTACAGATTATGTTATTTGTGGAACTCTTCTTATGGTCATGATTAGAAAGTTGGTGAATTGTTCGCCATATTTTACAGGTGTTATTTTTAAAATTAGTGAATTGAGCCATATAGTAAGATTTTTTAGCTTGTCTTATAGTATTATTTAGGATGTCACGGTATTGTTTGTATTGAGCCTCAGTGACAGCACCAATTTTATAGTCCTTAAATAGATAATTTTTTGTCCTTATAGAGTTAAGTACTGCCTGTGATATCCAGGGATTGTTTAATCTTTTTTCAGTTATTAATTTAGATTTAAGTGGAAAACAATCACTAAAAGCTTTTTTTAATATTGTCTAAGAAAATTTTATAGTTGTCATTGACATCGTGTTCATTAAGGAGAGCATTCCATCCCATGTTACAGTCGCCCAAAGTGTACTAGCTAAACGTGGTCTTGTTACAGTTGCTTTAAAGATTATCACATAAGTCAGAGCCCGCCTAACGATACAACATAGGGAAATGCCAATGATAATAATCATGGAAGTAACAAGAAATGGGTAATGTACATACAGGTTGAGGTAAATAGGGCTAGAGTCGTGGAAGTTGAGTACTATTCCGAGAAAACAAAATAGTAGCTCGAAAAATTATTTACATGATACATCCTAGAAAAATAAATTGACTAAACTGCCACTAGGATACATGGTAATGGAGCTATTTGGAATCGTAAAAAGAAAAAAGAACAATCCTTGAAGAAGAAGCTACACACTGAACCTTCGAGTCACACCTTGACACAAAACTATCGCAGAGAAACACTCATCCGTTGCGTGACAATTAATTGCCAGTGTCGTTACCCTCGGCACGCCTTTGAGACGGATGGGGTTTACAACAATAGATAAGGCTGTGTGAAAAGAGGTAATGTTATCCGTAGAGTCTCCTAATAGTTACAATGTGATAACAAGGACAAGTCTGGAGAGCCTTAGAAGCATCAGCAGTCAGCACCACTAACTCCTAATACTCCGTTTTTCAGGTCTACAGTACTCTAAAAGAAAATCCTGTCACAAAGTTGTGAAATCACTGTTGTAACAAATCTCACTGAAATATATAATTCCAGCATAATTGATTAAAGTAATACCAGCATTAATAAACATCAAATGAAAAAGACAAATTTCCACCTATCCCCCGATCGTAACGGACGTGGATGGCTGACATCTGTGACGCCAAAAATAATTCCCGTAACGGGTAACAGTGGTATGTCAAGTAAGGGTAAGCAATACTTGTCTGCTTACTTCCAAAGCTTACAAGTGTTCACATGGTGGTTACAATAAAAGTTAGGAACAGCACCTGCTCAAGTTTAGTTAGGTCTGTCTTTGCAGAGAAAAATGTCTGTTTCAAGCAGAAGTACATGAGGTTCAAGGTTAAAAAGTACCTATCCCTATGTTAGTCTACACCCTCGGTTATTACGGCTCCAATTAAATTAAGAAGACTGACTGCCTTGCATCAACTCAGCAATAAAAGAAAATAGTGGGTTAGAGTGAAAAGTATTACTCAAGCACTCCCCTTCTCGCATGAAAAAGATGCAGGCAAAAGCTCAGGAACCAAACATTAGTAAATGCGAGGATGCATTTTTTTTTATTTTTTTTTTTACGTCGTTGCCTGTTGCGCCGGTAGTCATCTTCCTGGTTGGGCCTGATGGTCGGCCCAAGGCTTCTTCCAGGTGGGGCCTGATGGTCGGCCCAGCCCGTTCTGGAACAGGCGAGTGTTTATAGTGGCGCCATCTTGCATTGGCTCATGCTGCCCCCCGGAACTCGTTCTTGATTCGCTTGGACGGCTTCCTCTAGAGTCCGGGTTGATGGGTGGTCTTCAGGACAGCATGTGGGTAGTTTTAAGCGTCGTCCATCACGCGGTGAATGTGGGCCCAGTACGTTACCAGTTCGGCCACCGCCTACCCGGTTATAGTCGTTTGGTGGAAAGATAGACAAAGCAGCGTCAGGCTGAACCTCAAGCCGGCACTAGTCTTTGGAAACGATCACTATGCACCATTCTGTGCAAAAAAAAAAAAGATCGTAAAGCTCAAATTTCCATCCACCTATTTATCTGACTATTTTATGCCTAAACTACGGGTAAAAGAACACACCAAGGAATTTTTTATTTTTTTTTTATTACCGCTGGTGACACCCAAAAAGGTTTAGGTCAGAGGGTCGAAGGCCCCCCTCCCCGACGAACGTGTCGACGGCAAAAGAAGCTTCAAAAAGGACCCAAAATTACTTTAAGTGCCATAAAAGTTGGCTGACAAAATCGTGCAGGTTGTCAGTGGGGCTGTAGTCAAGGGATACTGCACTCCTTCGAAGAGGAACTTTAAGGACAATCATGTACACAAGGAACTCTAGTAATAATCCAGCATTAGCTACATAAATGGTTTATCCATCTGTCCAGTTTCCTTGTTTAAAACACGAGATTAAATCAGTAGATAGCCTATAGGCGTCCACTGGCCTGTTAAAAAGGCCACTCGTTTGCACAGTGTCCACAGCAAAATTTATACCCTTTACGAGGCTGTGTTGCCCATTTTCCCCAAATGTTTCAAGACAAAGTGCCCGAAACGCATCATAATCCTTTCGTTCTGTGAACGCGTTCTTGTTTATGAGGGCCGGCGTTTCCGTTCCTGGGATTGACCTTCGAGCGACTGAGAGATATTTCATCTCCCAGATCTGACACGAATGAAATGTCCATGACAATCTCACTTTGAAACAAGAAGTCCCTGGCAGAATAATCTGCCTCCCTACTACCTGAGAAAGGCCTAACTGCTGTTGCTGTTAGCGGGTGATTAGGGGCAGAAGCCATTAATTGTGGGATTAGTAAGGTAAGTAAATACCTCTTGGTTGCCCATGCAGCGTAGAAGAAGGAGGAGGCACCCTTTGAAGACTGCTACAACTTCTTTCATGACAGTTACCGTTATCCTTGACGTCACTGTTCTTTTTCCTTTACCCACTCCTTCTAGTCCTCAGTGAGAGTTTGTAACTTCGGGTCAGGTTTCTCTGCCATTAAAAAGAGTTACTAGTAAAATGAGGAGTAAAATGGTAAAAGAAAAAAAATATCGCTGCAAAAATAAGTAAAGTAATAATCATTCACCGCTAAGTATGTGCTCACTCCTCCCCGATGCTTCTAAAATTCATAAAAAAAGAGGAAAAAGAATAATGAGTGAGGCTTAGCAAGACAAAACTTCTCCACTGTGCAATAAAATACACAAAAGAAAGGAGAAAATAAGATGAATGATTATACGTAAAATGCGTAACAATGTTTCTCAAGAAAAATATTAAACATCCACACGCCAGAAAAATCAACAGCTGAAAAATCTAATAGATTAGATACGGCCCCACACGCCTAAACACGTGAACATAATAATAGTAATTCACCCGAAATCATGTTACAAGTGGTGTAATTACTGAAACCGTATCAATGTAGTGTCAGCTAAAATGTGTTAAAAACCTCGAAGACAGAAACTCGATACCCCACTACTCAGCACCTGCGCGTCCTTCGCCTCGCCGGTGGCTGGGGCAGGGCTGCTGGGGTGGCAGGGTCTTCCGTCCGTCGTCTGGTAGCGTTGGTGGGATGGGCGGCGGGCAGAGTATATACGCATACCACAGTCCGAGTTGCTTGGCGAAGAAAGGTGTGCACCTACGACTGGTTGTGTCGTAGGAATAAACGAGCGCCGAGACACCTCCGAGGATACTTGGTTGTGTGGAGGTGCGAGGCGGGGCGCGCGGGCTGTGTGGAGTTGCGGGGCGGGGCGGGGCGTTGCCCTCGGGTGTGGCTGGGTGCTGACTTGACGCTCACGGAGCAGGAAGGCCGCGCTACACGCTTCACTGCCTCTACCCTCACACACTGTCACTGAAGTTACGTATGAGAGAGGGATATAACAATTCGGAGTAGTTCGTAACTACGCTGTTCACTTACACCACTTTACACTCATATGTACATTATTATATATACACATTACATGGGATGGGCGGTGGGCAGAGTATATACGCCCACCACAGTCACCCTCAAAGGTCCGAGTTGTCTGGCGAAGAAAAGTGCCCACCCACGACAGGCTGTGTCGTAGGCAGACGAAGGAACAAAACAAGCGCCGAGACACCTCCGATGAAGCTTGGCTGTGTGGAGGTGCGAGGCGGGGCGCGCGGGCGGTGTGGAGTTGCGGGGCGGGGCGGGGCTTTGCTCTCGGGTGCGGCCAAGATCTTTAGTAACAGGTCTCCTCACTTTACCTCCACTGCGCAGCCTGTGACGTCAGCTGGCTGTGAGACAGTGAGGAAGACGGGAAACTATTCTATATTCCCCGTTCTCTCATTGCGCTGCCGTTTTCTCTCTCTCTCTCTCTCTCTCTCTCTCTCTCTCTCTCTCTCTCTCTCTCAAGAATACCCCATATTTGCCCCCAGATGTTGATGCTGTCATTAATATAAGTAGTAGTAGTAGTATTGTGTGTGTGGTGTGTGTTTACTCACAAACTCAAATGTACGCATAACAGCTATAATATTTTGTATATCTCCCTACTTCATATTTTTTCTATATGTAATTCTTATAATGTGCCTTGTCAATGGCTATGACTGGATACCCTCTACTCCATTCTTATTACTAGCTTACATGTGTGTGTGTGTGTGCGTGTGTGTGTGTGTGTGTGTGTGTGTGTGTGAGAAACTGAGAGCGACTGCCAGCTAGCTGTTACTGCACGGAGGATGAAAGAGCGACTGACCCCATCGGCCCCGCTGAACCTACGCTCGAACAGCCTGGTGACGTGAGTGCGCCAGCATCTGCGAAAATACGTCGGAAGTGAGGAGACCTGTTACTATAGATCTTGGGTGCTGACTCCAACTCACGGGGCAGGAAAGGTCGCGCGTTGTGTCACCGTTCTTGCTAGCTGCACTCCCTTCTCTGTCTCTGGCCTACACACGTTTGCTAGTGTTATTATGTTTGAGAGAGAATTATAACACTTCGGAGTTGTTCATAACCATGCTATCCACAATTTATGTTCACGTTTTTAATGTTATATATAAGGTGGAGCGTGTGAAGTGATATGTTTAAGGCGCGAACTGTTATCTCACTCGTCACAGGGCCGGCGTTACCGTTAACCTGCTTCACAAGTTGATTGTAGTAGGTGAGATAACACAATAGCCTTTAGTTCAGTGAGGTAGCTAGATGATGTGTGGCCGAGCGGAAGCCGTTATAAGTTCACTTTAGTTCACTTTGGTTCTCTCTCTCACAGGGACATTTTAAGATATGTGGTTTTTAGTATAAAAATGGTATTGACAATTTTACACAGTAGATTCAACGTTTATGTGAGCCGTCACACGAAACAAGAGCAAGCCACACCCAGCGTGCGGACGGAGGAGTCCTCCGCTCTCACCCGTCACCCGTCTGCTTCTCTCCCCTTCTCCGCGTTGCTCTCTCGTTTTATTTGCTTGTTGCTTCGTCCGGATGATGACTTGGGATGATTTGTCATCATTTGCTGATTTAGTGTCAGCTCATCGCGGTTCCCACGGCCAAAAGCACGACGAATTGTTAAACATCCTGTAGCGCGATGTCGCAACACACAGTCATACATTCAAATACACATGATATATATATATATATATATATATATATATATATATATATATATATATATATATATATATATATATATATATATATATATATTACACGGCCAAATATCCGTTTTGCCAAATGTCTGTCGGCCAAATTTTCAGTTCGGACAAATGTCCGTCAGTGAAATATCCGTCGGACAAATGTCCACCGGTCATCTGCCCGGCCACGTGGAAAACATCATTTTTATGAATCTTAAAAACAGACATAGTGGAGTCAGAGGGAAGATGAGCATGAGGAATATGCCATGAATCGTCCAGAGTGAAGTTTTTAGAGAACGTTTGAGCGAAGAGTTTAACCTTAGAGATATATGTGGCAGCAGTGCTGTCATTATGATTATTGAGAGGCGGAAAAGATGAAGAAGTGAAATTGTTAGAGATATTTTTCGCTTGGTGCCAGAAGTCTTTGGAACAATTAGAAAAAAAAACAAGGTATTGACGTTAGTTATTGATTTGGCCTGTTTCCGGGTAGAAATGTAGATATCGTGATTAGCAGGAATGCGAAGGTTCTGATACATATTGTGAGCCACCTCTCTAGCTTTTACAACAAGAGAAGAAGTGTGATTAAACAAGGGCTTTTTGGCATGAGGAGTAGATAAAGTACGTGGAATGTGTGTCTCCATTCCACATACAATCACCTCCGTAATGCGCCTCTACGGATTCTATCCCTCGATCTGTACTTGTATTTCCAGTTTCCTCTCCGGCCGTTGTATCTCCGCTGTGGTAGACGGTCATTGTTCTTCCCCTAAACCGGTGGTTGGGAACCTGTGGCTCCGGAGCCGCATGCGGCTCTTTTACGAGACCTGTGCGGCTTAAAAACGCTAGAATTATGGTTGGAAAATGAGAGCATTTATTATCCAGACAATGAGCAGCTATCCAAAGAAACTCAGGAGCAGAAATCACATTAAAATATAAACCCACCATGGTGACCAGATATACTGAGTACAGTTAGCATGTTGTTTAATTATGTAATACTTGTTCAGGCGAGGTAACAAAGTATAAAGGGTTCACAATAGGTTGCTGACATTATGTTAAGTTAAAAGAATGGCTTTATAAATATAATAGTTTATTTTGTGACAGCTGAAAGTATAATTGTTGTTATTATTACTATTATTATTATTATTATTATTATTATTATTATTATTATTATTGTTATTATTATTATTATTATTACTATTATCATTATTACTATTATCATTATTATTATAGTGTATTTTTGTATCATGTCTGTGGGAATCTAACTCCCATATGGAGGAGGAAAATTCTAATGTTTCGTTACTTCCTTTCTTAATTTACACTGCGGCTCCAGCAGCACTGCTTTTCTGCCAAGTTTCAAGAAACTGTCTCTTCTCGAATTATGGGTTGTCGTCCCCTGCCCTAAACCTATCAACAGTGGTGTCCCACTGGCTTCTGTCCTATCTCACACTCTCTTTCTGTTGTTCATTAATAATCTTTCCAAAACAAACCTTCCACTCGCATGCCGATGGCACTACTCTGCAATATTCAACTTATTTCAAGACAAGACCCACCCAACAGGGATTACATGACTTTAGACTGGAGGCTGCATAACGCTTAACCTCAGACCTTGCTGTCATTTCCGAACGAGGCAAAAGGAACTTGGTCTCCTTCAGCTCCTCAAAAAAAAAAAAAATATTTCCACATATCAACTCGACATAATCCTCCAAACGCCTATCCCTAATCTTTGAAACCACTCAGCTGTCACCATATTATAATCTAAATATCGGCGGTGAATCCTCAACTCGAAATTTTAACTGGAAACCTCATAATTTTATCTCCTCTCTTACTAAATCAGCTTCCTCTAGGTGGGCGTTCCGTATCGTCTCCACCACTTTTTTTCCCTCTCCAAGATGCTATCCATATACAAGGGCCTTGTACGACTCGTATGGAGTAGGCTATGCATCTCATGTGAGAGGAGGCTACAGACACATACCCTTTTGGACAGAGAAGAGTCTCAGGCTCTTCGTCTCATCAACTACCCTCCTCTTCCTGACAGTTTTCTACCTTTTAGTTTCCGCCGCAGTGTTGCTTCTCTTTCTATATTCTATTAGTATTTTCATGATGACTGCTCTCCTGACTTTGCTATCTGCATGCTTAGCTCACCCCTATAATGTCCAAATCCCTCATGCAGGACTTCATCTATATTCTTTCTTCCCTTTCACTGGTAAACTATGGAACACCCTTCCATACTTTGTATTTCCTCCTGCCTACGACTTGATCTCTTTCAAGAGGAGACTGTCAAGACACCTTTCTTTCACGAAATTGATTAATCTTTTGCCCGCTTATCTATACCTGCTTTTATAAGAGCAGTGATTAGCGGGCTTATTTTTTCATTTATTTTTGCCTTTGAGCTACTTCCTACACACACACACACACACACACACACACACACACACACACACACACACTTATACTTTTTATTGTTCTAATTTTTTTCTCTCTGACTCCTAATATCTCTCTCTCTCTCTCTCTCTCGCTAATTCTCTCTCTTTACATTTGTATGTCTGGTTTTATGTCCGTGTTTACGAGAAATAAGTGTTAGTGCAAATGTTTGGTAAAAAGACCTGAATAATCTGAATCGTGTTTCCTCCAGATTCGTTGGTCTGTCCACCGGTCGTGTCGCCGGAGTTCACCATATTTTTTATCTATTCAAGCAGTGAACAAAGGCGTAGAGGTACCACCAAAGCCCACCGAATCCCCTAGAGGCCGCACCAGTGGAGGGGCTCAAGTGGGCATCTTGGTGTCGGGTGTCGTAGGAGTAGTGGTGGGCGTGGCGGTGGTGGTGACGGCGGTGGTAATATGTCGTACCCGCCAAGTCCACGTCTCCTCTTCTTCGTCCTCTTCGTCAAGCAAGGCCAACCAGTACGGAAAGAAGTCAGGGGATTCGCTTCTGGAGGTGCCTCAGGGAGGTTCTATGCTCTCCACGACCACTTCGCCTTCCTGCGGTCAGTTCTCCACACGCCTCCGTTTCGGTTTGAGTACCCTCCCATATACTTCCTTTAGCATTAAATGTAGATCCTTCTGTTATTTGTTGATGTCAAGTTATATCTGACGGGAAACCTATTTTGAACATCTTAGAGATGCAAGTGATGGAGGTAGTGTTGTGGTATTTGCTTACAATTTTCATTTAGTTAGTATGGCCAGTGAGGCATACACCGGACCTCCCTCTTTGTGATGCCTTGAACAAGGTTGTCTCTCCCGGCAGAGATGATGACCACCTTCGCGTCGGGACCAGTCGTGGTGACCCAGGTGACCCCCGCCAGGCGATCCTCCACACGTAGCCTCCACAGCCGCGCCCCTTCTACCAGCGGGGGGCCTGTGCACGTGGTGGAGGTGGAGGCAGACGACATAACGACGCCCACGGTGGAAATCGAGTCGCCATCCAGGTCGAGGCTGAATTTGAGGGGCAGTGGCTTTACCCCGAGTGACTCCTCCACGTCATCGGTTCGATTTGACCTTCAACAAAAGAATGATTCCTATTCTGATGGCAGAACGGAGTCGCACGTTCCTCCACAGTCCACCTCGGAGGTTCACGCGACCAAGGAGCATCCACTGCAACAAATCCCCACCGTCGCCTTAACGCAAGAGATGCCCAATATCCAACTTCCTCCTCTCGTCCCCTTTACTCAGAGTGGAACACTTCCACGCACAACCAAGACCCACACCACTATCCTTCCTCAGACCGCTATCCTCCACACAGCCATGCCACCCTCACATACCATTACCTACAGCTCAACAGCAACACATCTCACATCAACCCTCAACACTAACCCCGACAATATTCTACACATTTCATCCCCCATTCCACGCCTAAGGAACATTCCAGAACCCCAACGCCTGACACTCACCCCTTCCCAGCAGGAGCCCCTAACCTACGCCCTCCCACCGGCCATCACGCTCTCCCGTCTCGCTTCGCAGGTTCATTCTGCGCCAGGCCCACACGAGTGCCAGGCACCTTTCGACTCTCAGCTACTCCCTCTTCCTCAGGAGACCCTTCACACTAGGGGCAGTACGGAAAGACAGCAGCACTCTCAAGCTCGTCCTCAAACCCCCAGTGACTCAGATCTTCTCACAGGAACCCAAACACTCTATCAGCATTCAACATTACCTGAACATATTTCAATAAAGCTTCACTCAACTTTTCGGTAGTCTGGCTCTTTATTACCCCTAGTGAAAATAATCCTGACAACGTTAATTTCATTCGCTCCATTGTCCAGTTCATGCAATAGTAGAGGGTCAATTCTTGTATCAACAAAAATTGTCCGCATACATTCTTGGAAATCCTTTAGTATGCAGGACAGCCCATAAACCAAAATCAGAACGGTAAAATTCATATTTTAAGAGATGAATGTCTTGTGGGAGGATTACGTGCTCAGGTTTAATTTAATTCACTATATCAACTGCTTAATTTTTGTTCGAGTGTAACGCCACGAATTATGTTTGTAGCGAACATATGATATGGATCTTCCTTTAGTATAAGTGGATAATTAACTCGAATAGGCAGGGAATGAAGACGACACTAATAACAGTAAGTCATAACCATTGACACACGACAGTTCTTTACCAGTCATTAACCCGAAATATTCAATAATGTACTTTTCCACTATTTTTACTGAATTATGTATGACGGCAACTCTTGAATCGAACGCGTGCATATAGCACGCGCTGGCTGGCGGGGTATGGGCAACCTCGAACGGGGCGTAGTCATTCCAACACATCCACAAAAACCGGAGTATTACCGCATTTCCTACACATACTATGGGCCGTATTCTTAAATCTCACGAAATCGGCAACGACAACGAGAGTCCCCACGCACACTAATGTTCGGGTTGTCACAATTTGCATATTCTTAAACATTAATATTAATATGGATTTTTTTCAACAACATAAGTACATCAAATGATTTTGGAAAACAAGTTGAAACTGGATTTCGTGAGGACATAATTTCTAAGGAAGTTTATAAATGAATATCTCAAGTCTGTCATGAATGATAGTACGGCAAGAGGGACATTTTACAGGGTTATAATTTGCTGCTGCAACAAGAGTAGCAATACAATATGCACAGGAGGCAGCGTGCCGACAGAGCAGTCACTGTCCTGGCCAGGATGACCACAGTTATTTTACCACAGCTAGAGAAGCAGCTCAAGGGCAACAAAAAGAAAGTGTAGGAAAAAAAGCCCATTTATCGTTGTTCCTACAAAAAATAAAAGTGAAGAGTGGCCAAAATAGAGACCGATTTCGGGTGGAAAGGTGTCTTGATACTCTCCTCTTGAAAGAGATCAAGTCATTGGCAGGAGGAAATACAGACGAAGGAATACTGTTCCGAAGTTTACCAGTGTAAGGGATGAAAGAGTGGAGATGCTGGTTAACTCTTGTATAAGGGGTTTGGACAGTATAGGGATGAGCTAGAGTAGAAAGTCGAGTGCTGCGGGGCTGCAGGATGAGGGGAGGCACGTAGTTAGCACAGTGGAGCACAAAAAATGCCGTCTCTCCTTAGTTGGAGGAGAAGCTGGTGTCGTCCTTCATTTTCCTTACCTGCACCATAAATTAAGAGAACAGTTTTGGGTTGAGCCTTAACTTGACTCGACTCGATTCGTGTCTTAATGTGAACCCAACTTTTTTTTTCCCGTATATAGATTGACTGACTGGAATTCAGTAGGAACTGTGACTCGATGCATTTCTTGGTGTGATTGGAGCCCTGAAGGAATTGTGACAGAATATGTAGATGCGCTGTATCTCTGTCGGAAATAGGTCACTACTCCAAAATCTGCTAAAGTCATAGGAGCTGTAACGTGTATGAAATGTGTCGTAGGAAATGTGACGCACCATCTCTCAAACGTGACTGGCAGGGTTAAAGAAAATGTCCAACGTCCCGCCAAAATATGGCAACCCGTTCCCGCGGTAAACAAAATAAATTGTTACTGGTAATAAATGAACTTTTAATGATAGACTTTCACCAGTCCCAAGGTCTGAATAGTGACCCCAGCGTCCGAAACCCTACATTTTGAATTTATCAATCAAACCAACCGAGAATTGTGTTAGATTTTTTTTTTTTACAGCAAGTAACACAGCTCAAGGGCGAATAACATTAAAAAAACACGCGAAACGCTGCTCTAACAAACGAAAATAGAACGAGAGACCAAAAGAGGAGTAATTTTCGCGTGGAGAGGTGAAGTGATACTTGTATCTTAAAAGAGTTTAAGTCGCAGGCAGGAGGAAATAAAGGCTAAGGAAGACAGTTCCAGAGTTAACCAGCGGAGGGGATAAAATAATGTAGATGGTGTTTAAGGGTTGCATAAGGGATTTGGATAGCATAAGGATAAGTAAGAGTGAAAAGTCGTGTGCAGCGGGGCGGGGGGAGGGAAGAGGGCATGCATTTAGCAAGTTCAGAGGAGCAGTCAGCATGAGAATATCGATAGAAGGCAGAAAGAGAAGCAACACTGCGGAGGATTTTAAGAGGTTGAAAACTGCTAGTATGAGGGAGTTGATGAAACGAAGAGTCATCCTGTTCTGGGATTGGTTTACACAGACACGCAGACATGGACTGCCAGCTGCCAGTTGTTATAGTTTTCCTTTATTCCTATGATGTGGCTTCGGACAAAGAGTCATATTATTCATACCACAGTTACCAAGAACCTTTGACTCCACTCTGTCTAGCATGGCTGTGTGTGTGGAGCCCTTCCACACGTGCTGCATACTCCATACGAGGGTGGTCGAGGACCCTATATTTGGACAGCATCTGGGAGGGAGAAGAGAACTGACGGAGACGATACAGAACGCCCAACCTCGAGGAAGGTGATTTAGTGAGAGAGTAGATACAAAATTCCCAGTTAAGATTTTGAGTTAAAAGGGATAGGTGTTTGGAAAATTATGTCGAGTTGATAGGTGGAGAAATTGAGTTTTTGAGGCATTGCTGGGCACCAAAGTTCCTTTTACCCCAATCGGAAATAATAATAAGATCTGAGGTCAAGCGTTCTGCAGTCTCCAGCCAAGAATCACGCAATTCCTGTAGGGAGGGTCATCTGTTAAATGATGTTGAGTATTGCAGAGTAGAACCATCACCATAGGTGTGGATAGGAAAACTTTTTTTTATGAAAAGATCATTAATGCTCAACAGAAAGAAAGAAGGGGATACGAAAGAATTTGACTAGGCAAGGTGTCAGCACAGAAGCTCAGTTTTTAAGGACAATACAAGGCACTCCATCGGTACCCATTAGCCTTTTGAGGATTTATGACAGAGAGGGCAATGTGTAACTTTTTCCTAAATGGTGTTTTTACTCCATGGAGGTTTTAAATTTTTGCTATATTCAAACTTCCATAACCCGCCCCAAATGCTGTGGACAACATTCATAAAACCATATTTTTTTAGAAAACTGAACTTGGTAAGGCAATTGTTAATTTATGCAACACACTTGTCATTAGTAATCTGGACATTCTGAATCCAAAAATCACTGTTGCCAAGCTCAAATATGACGTTTACACTTTCAAATTCACCATAAACAAAATTAATGACACACTCCACCCTGCTCGGCATTAATATTGCAATCCGGGCCGCGGACCCCCCCCCTCCCCCCCTAAAAAAATCCTGCCAAACAGCATATGCCGGCAGATACTGTTTGACAACTCTGCGCCTCACTCTGCCCTCGGATCCTGCCAGACGCCAGTGTCCGTTGGACTTTCGCATTGAGACCAGGTATGTCTACCACCGAGATGAAGGACGCCATCGTTAAACTGTCAGGCAACCTGCAGATAACAACTTTGCACTTCCGCAAGCAGATTACTGAGGCCGACAAGGTGATGCGCGCCAGTTTTGAGGTCTCCCACCTCCTTGCTCGCCGGATGAAGCCATTCGCGGATGGGGACTTCATGAAGGAGTGCCTCGTCGCTGTGGTGGACTCCGTCTGTCCAGAGCAGCGTTTTGCCTTTGAGAGCGTGAACCTTTTGTCCCGCACCGTTCGTCGTCGCATAGAGATGATGTCGGACAACCTGCACGACTCACTCAAGACCTGCAGCTTAGCCCTCGTCGCCTTCTCCCTCGTTCTTGACGAGAGCACCGACACGAAGGACACGACCCAACTGGCCGTTTTCATCCGTGAGGTCACCGCTGACCTCCAGGTGTGTGAGGAATTCCTCCAACTTGTCCCGCTGCGCGGCACCACCATTGGGCAAGACATCTTCGACGCCGTGGTTCAGTGTATGGAGCAGCACTCCTTAGACCTCTCCCTTCTTGTGTGCGTGATGACCGACGGTGTCCGGGCGATGATTGGGGAGAAGAAGGGCGCCTCTTTGCTGCTAGTGCGCCACTGTGAGGCCGCCGGACACACTCAGCACATCCAAAAGGTGCACTGCACCATCCACCAAGAGGCCCTGTGCGCCAAGTCTGCCAACCTCGTTGATGTCATGTCTGTCGTAGTGAAGGTACTGGTGGACAAGGTGAACGTGCACTCCAATGACCTGCTCTACTTCTGTGAGGTCCGCTGGCTGAGTCGTGGGGCCATGCTGTCCCGTGTGTGCGAGTTGCAGCAGGAGATCGCCACCTTCCTCCGTCAGAAGAACCTTCCCCACGCTGATCACTTCTCCGACCCGCGATGGCTCGCTCGCCTGGCCCTGCTCACGGACATCACTACGCACCTGAACGCCCTCAACGTGAAGCTGCACGGTAAAGACATTCTCGTGACAGACATACACGCGCACATCACCGCCTTCGAGGTTAAGCTGCGCTTGTGGGAGGCTCAGTTGGCTATTGGTCAGTTTGTGCATTTTCCTCGCCGTGCTGCTTGTGCCCCTGACGTGGACCTGGACACTTGCGTTAGTGTCGTCGCCTCTCTGCGGGAGGAATTTGCCTCCCGTTTCGCAGGAGTCAGGCCGCTGGCTGCGGACTTCAAGCTTTTCACCGCCCTCTTTGGACGACGCCCCTGCCCACCTGCAGATGGACTTGGTGGACTGAAGGCGAAGTTCCGCACCTCTTCTCCGCTGTCCTTCTTCCGTGACCTCGTCTTCCCTTCTAGCAATTCTCCAATATATATTGCGCATGTTCAACGCATCGTGTCCATGTTTGGCAGAACCTACTGTTGCGAACAGCTCTTCTCCAAAATGAAGTACACGAAGTCTCACCTTCGCTCCCAACTCTGGGACCGCCACCTCAACGACATTCTTTGGTTGTCTACCTCATCCATCGAGCCGGACATTGAAATATTTATTCATGGCAAGCAGCATAGTCGTCTCACTGATTTGTATGTTTTTCAATAAAATTATTGTATAATGTATTGTATATAATCATTTTGGGGATTTCGTTTGTCACTCCGGCCCGCGGCCTGCTCCCAAAAGTCTCATCTGGTCATAGATGAATGGCATTTTCTTGTACATCCACATGTGACCAGTTCCATGCAATATGCAGGAACAGGTGCATGAGATGAGAGGAATGGTATCATCTGATCACTCCTGGGTTCCCACCTCATGACTAGGGCAGGTGGATTTTTTTTTTCCTTGTTTGCTTGAAGTCATACCATGGTCTGAAGGTGTGCTCTCTTAATATGGTATCTTAAAGAATCTCGTGTCGGGGGCAAGAGCTGAGGGGGCAGCGCCTTCTTGAAACGAGTGACTAGCTTTGTCAGTAGAAGTCACATCAGGAACATCGTAAATTCTACCTGCAAATTGTTCAGCATTCAGCATAGTATCTTCCTTCTGTCAGTGATTCCCTCCCTCGACCGACAAGAAGTTATCTGTGCTGAAAGAAGACTTTGAGAGCAGTCTTCTTGCTCTGTTCGGACATAAATGGCGTGATGTCAGAACAGTTCAGAGCGTGGAATGATCTTTGCACCAGATATGTTCAAGCAACGTCTCTGAATAATGTCATTTACTGGAATGAACTCTTGTTTTTTGTATGACCCAGCTTTCACACATAGATATTTAAACTTTATAGTATTCACACAGTGAAGCATAAATCTATAGTCGTTTCACCCAAGTCGCTGGCAGCCTGTTGTCACACGGCGTGTCCAATATCGTGGATACGTTACAGCTGGGCTCACACTGCCACGATTTGGGTTCCGGACTGCTCCCGACCGCCCCGTATCGCCAATCGGGGCTGTCCGTTGCCAAAAAAACGCCAGTCTTTCGTTAATCGTATTGATCTTTTGTCTCGAGCCCGGCTCGCGCGGACCAGTCGGGCGGAGATGGCGGGGCCGGGCAGTCCTATCCTACCGCCAGACTGTTTTGAAATGTTCAAAATGGTCTGCCGCAGCCGGGACAACCGTCATTGGTCCGGGCGAGATGGGCATACCGGCCGACTAGTCGGGAATCAACGGACTGATCGGGGCACCATGCGGGCGTTGCGGCCGGTGTCGACCGATGAGCACGACACGTCAGCCCGAGATGGCGTGACGCATGAAGAGGGAAGCACGGTCGTTCGCGCCAAAAGTTCGAGCGGAGCGTCCCCCGGGGCCGGCCCTACAGATACGACGCGTCGGTTGACAGTCGTCCCAGTCAGCCTACACCTCCGCGCCGCTACCAACACCCCTCTCCCTTCGTCAGCGCCACCCGTAGCCCTTGCCTACACCATGTCAACCATACTGAGGGTCAAGAAAGTGATAAAAAAGAAGAGGGTCCCATCAGGTAAGCTGCCGCCCCCTACACCCCTTGCACCCACCCAAGACAACCCTGCAGCAGTTCCCTCTTCGTCAGGAGAGGCCCCCAGCATGGCGTCTGAGACCAGCTCGTTGCCCTCCGAGACCCCAAAGGAACCGTCCGAGGTCGTCATACCGCTGGACGAGGACACTGCCTATGACACCGAATCGGTAGTGGGCAGCAGCGGATACGAGGAGACCGAGGAGGATATAGAGGTGGACGAAGAGGTGGTTGTGGGCGAACCAAGAGCCTTGCCAAGGAAGAGGCCGTCCAGGGAGGAGGGCAAGAGGAAGAGGAAGGGCGCGTGTGTTGTACTCCCGGCGGCAACAGAGAGGATGTTGGGGGAATGGCTCGAGGATGAGGCAGACTTCATATATGACAAGGGCAGGAAGGATCATGCAGACAGGGACAAGGTGTTCCGGGCCTTCTCAGATAAAGCGAAGTCCCTTGACACTCCCATCACTGGCCCCCAGCTAAAGCAGTGGTTCGACTCTATTCGTAGCCGTTTTGGGCGCCTGTCCAACCTGGAGCAGAAGAGTGGGCAGGGCGCCGCCAAGGAGCTGACGGAGAGGGAGAGGTGGATTGTGGCTAATTTCCAGTTCCTGCGGCCACATATCATTCGGCAGCGGCGTACCACTACCATTGGCCTTTCTCAGGTATGTAGAAAAATATTGTGTGATAACATAATAATAAATTGTGCGTGTGTACACACCCATCAATGATTTGACTACCAACAACATTACAATACCAGTAATTATACCAACAATACCATTCATAAAATATAGTGATAATGAAACAATGTGGATTGTATATCTATCAATATATCTTTATTGATGATACTGATTAAGGAGTGTGTACACATTAATATATTTCGTAAATATAGTCATTGGAACGTGATATACATGCTGAAAAGGTGATAATATTTGATAATATAGTCTCTGTTGTGCATAAAGTACTCCACAAGGCATCACATTATTTACATAACATGGTTACATCTTGTGCATTCTTTACAATTCTTAAACCTGTTAACACAATGTTATTTTTTAGGCCAATACCATCTACATTTCAATGCATAACAACATTATAACATATACACCTAGGACACCATTGTTTGCATATAACAAACTGCATGTACACCTTGGATAACATTGTGAAATTGGAATAAGCAAAAGCCTATTTTTACTATTTTCCATGTCGTTTCAGTCCACTCCTGCGGTGCCTTCGAGCACCCCTGCGAGGTCCACTGAGGTGTCTGTGGCTGGGTCTTCAAGCACTTCTAACCCCACCCCGGGAGCCCCTCCTGACGAAGTGGTACCCGCGTTAGACCGCCCACGTCCCACTGCAGCGAGGGCGAAACAGGAGAGTAGGGACAGCATCCTGGAACAGGTAGGAAAAAGGTTAATGATACAAATTTTATTCCCTTGGCATAACTGACTTATAGAAATAATGGAAATTATTGTGTGTGTGTGTGTGTGTGTGTGTGTGTGTGTGTGTGTGTGTCTAATGAAAACTGTCATCCCTAGATCGTCGACCAGAACACCCAGTTCAGGTCCCTGCTCGAGGGCGCCGTGGCACCCAGTGGCGACCCCAGCCTCCTCTACTGGCGCGGGGTTCTGCAGGAGGTGGCCAGGGACTGTGCCGAGGTGAGGAGTGACCTCCGCAGCGGCCTTCTGTCGGAGATTGGTGCCCTGGTCAACAGGTGGAGGGTGTTCTCTAAAAAAGTGGACACCGAACCTCCCCCATCCTTCTACGTTGAGATGAAGGCCACCCTCGAGATCCCGACCATCCAACCTCAGCCACATCAACCTACACGGCCCGTTCTCCCCATCCAGGGCCCTCACATTCCCCTTATTGCAGAGCCGGGGGCATCTCAGCAGCCGCTGCAGTACCTGCAGGTCAGACCCCAGCTTGGCTCCACGCCCCTCAACCCCAACTTGTCTCTCAGCAACAGCATCCTCCTGGACAGCTTCCCGCTCTCCTTTGAGCCGGGAACCCCAGCACCAAGCAACGGCGACCTCAACACCCAAAAGTAATAATTTGCAATATGTGGATGTGATATTTACGTGCACTATATGGACAATTATTTTTATATATTTTCAATATGTGGATGTGATGTTTACGTGCACTGTATGGAATATTATTTTTATATTTTTATACAAATATATACTTGTATGAGGAAACTTTGTCTGGAGTTATTCCCCTAATCTAAGTTTTAAATAGATAGATAAGAAAAAATAGACGTAAAAGTAAGTAATAAAATAAATGGTATAAACCCTTAAAGGAAAGACATTACTAAGAAAATATTTCTATGAAAAACATTGAACCAATAATATGAAGGTAAAAATAATATACCAAAAATAATAATATAATAAGGAAGTACTTGAATGTTAAAAACATAAAAATATTGCAATGGTAAAGAATACAAGTACTATGATGGAATGGAATCAAAAGATACATAGCTACATACGAAAATGTTACAACACATGAAATTACCAAGTATGAATTAAAGCAAAGGCAGGAAAGCAAAATTAATATAAAAAGGGTTCAATAATATTATAAGGTTCTTAATTATTATAATATACATTGAAATATATACTCATATAGGCAGAAAAACAAGAGAGGGTGAAAACATTTTTGTTACCTATATCTTGTCGTCTTGCCATGGAACGGCCCCCTGGGATGAGCTGAAGTACTCCTGCAGAAGTGCCCTCTGATTCTTGGCTGCACGGGTTGCGGTGTTCCCCATCAGGCCTTGTAGTTGTTGTCCCAAGGGTGGGTCGTTCCGCCAGGTCCCCTGTTGGATGTCGTGGGTCTCAGGGTCTTCGACGTCCCCTTCTATGGCCGAGGTCCTCAGCATGTTGTGTAGGGTGCACGTTGCCAACACCACAGCCTCGACACGTGAAGGTTGCAGAGTTATTGCTGTGTGGAGGACCCGGAACCGGTTGGCCATTATCCCAAAGGCATTCTCAACTGTGCGGCGAGCCCTTGTCAGCCTGTAGTTGTAGACTCTCTCCTTCTTGGTCAGTCCACGGCATGGGTAGGGCTTCATAATGTATGGCCGCAGTGGGAACGCATCATCTGCCACAAAGAAGTATCCAACAGGTGTTGCAGTGGCAGGTGCATTGGGGAGTATTTCGGGGGGCGGGAGGTTGGCTTGGTTCCTCTCCAGCATTTGGCGTAGTTGTGTCCGGGCCCATATCCCACCATCCGACTCTGCTCCAACGGCCCCCACATCAATATAGAGGAACCTGTAGTTGGCATCCACTAACCCAAGTAACACCATGGAGTAGTACTTTTTGTAGTTGAAGAAATGGGAACCTCCGAGGTCTGGGTTGGTGATCCGTATGTGCTTCCCGTCTATGGCTCCTATAACGTGGGGGAAATTCCACCTGTCAGAGAAGTCCTTCGCCACGGCCCTCCATCCTTCTTCAGTGTCAGGTACACGCAAAAACTCATCGGCAAATGCCCCCACAATGGCATGGCAGGTGTCAGGAACAATGTTGCAAATGGTGTTGTTGGCGACACGGAACGAGTACTGCAGGGACTTGTATGAGTCACCAGTGGCCAGATATCGTAGGGTGATTGCAACACGGGTGCCAGGGTCAATAGGCTTCCTAAAGTTGGTTGTTTTCTTCTCTATCCTTGGGGTGACACATTCCACTATCTTGTTGAACATCTTCCGGTCCATTCTCAAGAAGTTACGGTACAGTTCTGGGTTCTCATTGTAGAGTTCGTCCATCAGAGTGTCGTAGTGCCAATACTGCATCCGCCGCTGTAGGTATGGCCACATCCATGCCCTTCTCCTTCTCCTTGGCTTCTTTGGTGGCATAACGAGGTTCACTGCCAGTGCCGCCATTGTAGTCATTTGCATGCCACACAGTGCCAGTAGAATGGTCTGTTGTCTGGTTAGGTTGGTCATTGGTGGAATGTTATCACCCATGCTGCAGGTGAGGTTGAGGAAGCCTGTCACGTGGTGATGTTGCCGTGGCGAAGGTGTGTGTTATGCCTCCTGCAAAAGGTAGGCATATATAATTATGTCCTGCCAGAACCTGGAAGACACGCACGACAAGCCGCAGGTCAAGTCAGCCCGAGTGGCCGAGACCGCACGCTCAGTCAGTCCGTGCGGCCGGTCCCGCACGTTCAGTCAGCGGTGTCGTCCGGTACGGCGGTGGTGGGCGGGGCCTAATTGTGTCAAGTCTTTGTATACCGGCCGCCAGGGGCGACTTGACTTCTGGGTCGGCCCGTCACCGCCCCGCATCAACGGAGTGGTGCGGCTCTGACGGCCCGTCTCGGCAGACAGGTCGTATGGGGCTGGGGAATATGCCGAAAACGCTATAGTCAGGCCGCATGGGCAAGACTAGGCTCCCGATTGCTGGTCTGGCCGGTCGGGAGCAGTCCGGAACCCAAATCGTGGCAGTGTGAGCCCAGCAGTATGCTAGCCTACGCATAGTGAACGGTCGTCAGTGTCAATAATATGCAGGCAGCAATAACAAATACTGTAAATTATAGTCGATTATGAGTTAAAAAAAATATATTAGCAATGTTGCAATTAGCTATTTTGTTAATTTACAAGGTCGGTGATTATAATTATCAAACAGCCTTGAAGCTGTCCACCACCGATAAAATTAGCAGGCTTTATATCAATAAAAGAACTGTTTGCGACATTCCTTATATTTCTTAACTCAAAATCGACTATAATTGACGGTATTTGTTATTGCTACCTGCATATTACTGACAATGACGACTGTTTACTATGCGTAGGCTAGCATACAATATCCATGAGATCGGACACGCCGTGTGACAGCAAGCTGACAGCGCACGATAATGCTCATTTTATACTTGGGTGAACCAACTGTAGTATATGCTTCCCCATGACTAGCTGCAGGAGCTAGGTGTCAATGTTTGGATTACTACAGGCAACTTCTGTTTCTTCTTGATATTCTCCTGTTGGTGGTAGTGAGTGTTCTGAGTGCTAATCGGTTCACGGATAGACAAAGTCAATATCCGTCAGGGTTATTTATTTGAACAAACATACAAAAGTCATTGAGACAAACACAGCACATAGAAAAGGTGCTTGTGTGTGTATGCGTGTGCATGAATGTTGTATGGCGTTGATGACATGTAAATGTTAATGTGTGTAGTAAACAATATGTACGAGTTAACAATAGGAGAACGAAAACAGACAGTGGAAGATAAACGAGTAACAAGAGAGACAAACATTAAAGACGCAACACGGACAACAAGGAGAGCTACGAGAGACAAGAACATCAAAACATTAATGATAAAAAAAAAAGAGTAAAAGAGTCTATGCTGTAGCACATTATCTGTTACAACTATTTCAGCGGGGACTCGCCTGCTACAGCACTCCCCTCCCAGTGACTTCAAAGAAGGAACGAAATCTTCCTGGTGCGGGGATGTTGTGACACAGACGGTGTTGCTTCGGCGACGGAGAGTTGGGGCGCCTAGTCTGGGGCCAGCAAGTATGCCGGCTTGACTCTGTCTATGGAGACCGCGTCATGAGAACCATTTTTGTCGATCGTGACAGTCTTTCTGGTCCGTCTCAGGACGCGGTAGGGTCCTTGGTAGGGCTGCTGCAGGGGCCTCCGGACAGAATCCACGCGCACGAAGACGTGGGAGCAAGTGTCGAGGTCCTGGTTGACGAAGGTCTTCTTCGGGGAAGAGCGTGGCTGCACCAGCTGAAGGCTCCTCCTCATGGCACCTTTGAGGCGGGCGGCGAAGTCCTGGACGCCGCAGGGGGCGGAGTCAAGTGTAGGCGCTAGCAGTTTGCCTGGGAGACGGAGGTTGGTGCCGTAAACTAGTTCAGCCGAGGAGTGGTGCAGGTCTTCCTTCAGGGAGGACCTGATGCCGAGGAGGACCAAGGGAAGAGCCAGGGACCAGTTGTCGCGTTGGGTGGAGGCCATGAGGGATGACTTCAGCTGCCGATGGAAGCGCTCGACCATGCTGTTAGCCTGCGGGTGATAGCTAGACGTTCTGTAGCGGCGGATGCCGAGGAGGGTCATAAGTCCATAGCTGGGCACGATAATAGAAAACCTTATTCCCGATAACCAATAACTGATAATGGAAAACCTTATCGATGAAAACCGATATTCGTTAACTGGAGACAAATATAGACGATAACCGATAACCGATACCGATATAAATCCACAATTCCGATACTAGCTAGCGATAAGGCCGATAGGCGTAAACGATACTATATTGATATTTCAAATATAAAACATACAGTACCCTCTCAAGTTTCGCGCTCGCTTCGTTCCGAAGGTATAGCGCTAAACTCGAGGATCGCGAAACTCGAGGTATTGAAAACGCTGAAAAAGCGCTTACCTGTTCCGACCCATGGATATTTATTTATTTATTTATTTTTTAACATGTGGGCTATGGCGCCGGTAAACTATCCATCTGGGCTGGATGGTCGGCCCCGAGCCCGTCATGGCGCAGGCAACTGTTTATAGTGGCGCTATTATAATTGGCTCGTGCTGCCCCCCAGAGCTCACTTTTTTTCCTCCTTTACTCCCTTGTTATTTCAAAATACGTACCTTGGAAAAAGGAAGAAAACAGGAAGAGAGAACGGGTCGTTTTAAAGCCACAGATGTAGCCTTACGATTGGCTGAGCTCTGAAAACAAGCTTGTGATTCGCTGGGAGTCCGATGACGTTATCGCCGGCGCTAACCCGGTCAGCGGCCTCGCTGCCTTGGGGCAGTGTCACACTGGCCGTTTTCTTCTAACCGTTGTGGCTACTGGCAACGGCCGTGCGCCCATCCGAAAGCGAGTTGTCAGTTGTCCGTAACCTGGTGTCACACTGGGCCTTTTTCTTCCCACCGCGTTGGCGGTAGCTTGGGCAACCGGCAAATCCAACTTTTCCGGGTGTGCGTCACCCCCCCCCAAGGTCGGTTGCCCGTATCCACATCCACAACGTAAACAAAGCACTTGCCCTGTATCGACATGGCGTCGTCTGCTGAAGTAAGGACTGCCGTGGCTTGTGGTGCCATTACCCAAGTTAAGGACTTGTTGCATCAGTTAAATGGCAAGAAGCTGTTGTGGGTGTGGCGTGTCTGTGGGTCCTCCGTGCCAGTTCTCATTGCCACCATTGTGCATGAGCGGCCAACCCACCCATCTGTACTCTGACCACATAAACACGTGGATCGAGTAACAACGAACACACACACACACACGCACGCACACACCAGACTCATCATGAACCATGGCAGATGTTTCTCACAAACAAAAACGGCTTTGCCATTTCCTAAAGTGTGTTAAAACTTATTTGGTGAGTGGTTCATACAAACCAAACACACCCAATGACAAGAAGAGAGCAGTGTTAAAGACACCTGCTCTCTTCTTGCCAAGAGCTAGGTTTGGTTCATGTGAGCCACTCACCAAATACGTTCTAACACACTCAAGAAATGGTGAAGTCGTTTCAGTTTGTCAGAAACATCTGCAATGTTTCTTATTGAGTCTGATGTGTGCGTGTGTGTGCGTGTGTGTTTGTTGTTATTCGATCCATGTGTTTATGTGGTTGAGTCAAGATGGGTGGGTTGGCCGCGCACGCGCAGTGGTGACAATGAGAACTGGCATGGAGGAACCACAGGCATGCCACACCCACAACTGTTTCTTCCTTCCATTTAACTGCAGCAACAAGTCCATAACTTGGGTAATGGCAGCACAAGCCGCGACAGCCCTTACTTTAGCAGACGACTCCATGTTGATCGATACAGGGCTAGTGATTTGTTTACGTTGTGGATGTGGATATGGGCAACCGACCTTGGCCGTGTGTGACGCACACCAGGAAAAGTTGGAGTTGCCGGTTGCCCTAGGTGGCGCCAACGCGGTGGGAAGAAAAAAGCACTGTGTGACACCAGCTTACGGATAACCGTGAACTCGCTCCCGGTTGGGCGTACGGGCGTTGCCCGTAGCCCCAACGGTTGGATGAAAACGGCCATTGTGACACCGCCTTAAGGCAGTGAAGCTGCTGATAGGGTGAGCGTCGGCGATGACGTCATCGAACTCCTAGCGAATCACAAGCGTGTTTTCAGAACTGTCAGCCAATTGTAAGGCAGCCGCCTTCAACTGCGGCTTCAAAACGACCCGTTCTCTCTCTCTCTCTCTCTCTCTCTCTCTCTCTCTCTCTCTCTCTCTCTCTTTGTGTCTGACCCTACACATATATCTCTTCCAAGTTATGTTTGCTTCCCTCCTCCTCCTCTGTGTAGTGTCACACGGTGTGCGTGTCTCAGTCGCCGTACCAGCGGGAGGGCAGGGAGGAGGAGGAGGGGTGGGGGGGGGTGGATGAGCGCTGGGAGGAGCACCAGTGGGCACAGAAGGTGCCTGGAGAGGGGGCACAAAGGGTGCCTAGAGGAGGCCCAGAAGGCGCCTTGGGACGGGGCACAGAGGGTGCCTGGAGGAGGCACAGAGGGTGCCTGCAGGAGGCACAGAGGGTGCCTGGAGGAGGCGCAGAAGGCGCCTGGAGGAGGGCACAGAGGGTGCCTGGGGGAGGGTGGGGGACAAACCCTGAAGGTGGCAACTACGCCCACGGCTTAATGCTTCTCCCGACCTGAGGCTCAATCTATTCAAAGGTGTTAAAAGGATAAACCCTCAGCCTATGGTATACAACAAGTGAACTATCAACTTAACATATTGAGAATACAATAGTTTTCATCTTTTATCTGTATTCGCTGGGTCTACAGTACATACCATTTACATGGTCAATTTCAAGCCTCATGAGATCCAGCAGTTCAATTCATGCAATCTGCCAAAGCAATACTTAGTACTTGATCATATCTTGCTGCATCTTTAATCCTCTTGTTCTTGTTAAAAGTGGCCACATAATGGAGCTTCTGTTCTACATCTTTCTAGCAAAATATAGCTCAAAATTTATTGTTTTTAAAGTAAATGGACCAGCACTGCTGGGATAAATGCTTGGCTGTCCGATTTTAGATTAGTTATCTATAATCTAGCTATTTTACTTTTGTTAGTGAACCAAGAGTAGCATGATCTGTGACATGTTAGAAATAATGCTAATTCTAATATATTGATAATCCTGTCTATAATGTCGCTGTTTTTCACATCTTTAACGTGTATCTCTGAGTGGCAGATTCCTTAAGTCGTTGAACTCCTTGTGTTCCAAGTCGGACGAGTTTCAGATTTCTTATGCTCTTGTCATATAATGCACAGTGTTAAAACGACACTGCTGGATCTATTGAGGCTTGAAATTGACTCCATGTCCATGGAATGTACTGTAGACAGAGCGAGTATAGTGAAAAATGTACCTTAGAAACACCTGTTGCCAAAAAAATAACATGAAATGTCTTAACACTTTTATCCAGCCTTCTTCTGCAAGAACGTGACCAGACTGTAAAATAATGTTATATTTTCTTCTGTATATTGAATTATGCCTGCAGTCTCATTTTCAGATAATTGTAATCATGGATATTGAGCCATTGGTGTCATTTTCTTTATTCTGTAGATTCCATTTTGTTATCAAAATGAGAAGTGAAACTTTAATATTTCCATATGTATCTCAGGTACAATAACAGATAAACAAAGTTAAATAGAACATTGTATAAATGAACATCATTAGGAGAAATATTAGATCGGTAGGATAGGAGGGAGGCTCACATTGTGTCAACTCAATATATTAATAAGGTGTGGCACTTTTCAAAGCGGTCCACGAA
>NC_066519.1:8978187-9019647 GCF_024679095.1 Eriocheir sinensis
AGCTTTTGATATGTCCAGCGCAATAGCAAAGGTTTCACCGAAACGGCTTAGAGAGGATGACCAAGAGTCAGTTAGAAAGGCAAGGAGATCACCAGTAGAACGCCCCTTGCGGAACCCATACTGGCGATCAGATAGAAGGTCAGAAGTGGAAAGGTGCTTTTGAATCTTCCGGTTAAGGATTGATTCAAAAGCTTTAGATAGTCAAGAAAGTAAATCTATATGACGGTAGTTTGAGGGATTGGAACGGTCACCCTTCTTAGGCACAGGCTGTATGAAGGCATACTTCCAGCAGGAAGGAAAGGTAGATGTTGACAGGCAGAGGCGAAAGAGTTTGACCAGGCAGGGTGACAGCACGGAGTCACCGTTTTTAAGGACAATAGGAGGCACTCCATCAGGTTCATAAACCTTCTGAGGATTGAGACCAGAAAGGGCATAGAAAACATCATATTGAAGAATCTTTATAACAGGCATAAAAGAGTCAGAGGGGAATGAGTAGGAGTAATATGCCCAGAATCGTCCAGAGTGGAATTTTTTTAAAAAGTATGAGAGAAGAGTTCAGCCTTAGAGATAGATGAGACGGCAGTGTTGCCGTCAGGACTGAGGAGTGGAGGGAAAGATGAAGAAGTGAAGTTGGAGATGTTTTTGGCTAGATGCCAGAAGTCACGGGAAGAGTTAGAGAAAGCAAGGTTTTGGCATTTTCTATTGATAAAAAAGTTTTTGGTTAGTCGGAGAATAGATTTGGCACGATTTATTTTGCACTTAAAAATCATTGTTACCGCGTATTTTTGGTTACAAACTATACCCTTTTGTGACGGCTGCCATTCAGCCCTGACGAACTACTGTTAACTGACCCGGTGGTGACATAGTGATTGCCATAAAAATTATGTAATCACGGTCTCCAATTTACTCAAATTTTAGGAAAGCAGGCGTCCGACAATTCTGGCGTATACCGACCCAGTGACACTAAGCACGAATGGAAAAGAATGGGCGTACGTAAGCGCACCCGTTAAGATATTGGGTTGAGGATATTTAGAGGATAAGGACATACCAAGGCTGTTTAGTGAATAAGAAGGAGACGGCTGAGTGTTATCGAATAATAGGGGATAGGTATTTGGAGATTGTGTCAAGTTGACAGGTGTAGAAATCGAGTATTTGAGGCGCTTGAACCCACAAGTTCCTCTTACTCCATTAAAAAATGATAGCAAGGTCTGAGGTTGAGTGTTCTGCAGCCTCCAATCTGGAGTTTTGTAATTCTTGTTAAGAGGATCCAGAGTTCACCAATAAAAATGATGAAGGATGAAGGATGATTTTTCAAGGTCACCAGTGTTACCAGAAGGGAAATTCATGTCGAGGTGTGGGAATGCATCCTAAGTCCTTGTCTTGAGTTCTACATTGATTTCATGGAAGAAATGCAAGTAGATAAATAAGGGGGTGATTAATGGAATCCTACTGGGATAATATACGAAAATATGCTCACGCGTGTGTCTGCCATCTTTAGTCCCCCATATACACGCAATGGAGCTTGGCGATAAATTCAAACTGTATACAAGGGGCACGTGGATTGCATCAAGAATTACCTCATATATTCTAAACATTAGAGGGCGACGCAAAAATGCATAAAAAAATTAGGGTATATAAAGCGACAAGCAACGTACAGAATCAAGCTGATGGTAAATTACCAATTAAAATCTAACCTTTTAAGTGAATAAGCTTCCTAACAAGTAGAATATGACTTGGATTATAACTTATTAGGGCATAAACGGTTTCAGGCTAGGTAAGGTAAGGCTAGGTTTGGTTTAAGATTAGTCAGGTTGGCTAGTGTATAGATACGCTACGCGTCCTAATTAATTTCGTCTTCTTTTTTCTCCGAGGTTTTCACAGAACCGTTAAGATACCAATGAAACGTTTGTGTAATGTGGCGGACAAAGGTTAGGTAAGGAGGTTACTACGTTAAGTTAGATTTGATAAACTATTGTGGTGATGAAAAAAAAATTGCTTGTGGCGGTTGGATTCAGCTGTACAATGCATGCAAATACACCCCACTCATTTTACTCGCAAAATCCCTCTTATAACTCAATATAACCTGACCAAACCTAATATCACGTTTGTCCACCACAATAGACTAACGTTATATAGGTATATTATTGGTTCTGTGAAAATTTGGGAAAAAAATGACAAAAAATGAGGTCGCGTAGAGTGTCTGTACATTTCCTCAGGGGCAGGATTCACAGAGATGAGCACTAATGGCCCGCGGTTAAAACTACACACTTTTGATTTAGCAATCGACGTTACCTTCAGATTCACGAAGGAAACCTTACATTGTAGTTAGAGGCCCGCTAAGGCATAGAGGCCGTTCATTGGGAGAGCGCCGTCGATGACGTCATTGGACTCACAGCGAATCAAAAGCGTGTTTTAAGAATCGTCAGCCAATCGTAAGGCAGCCGCCTTCAGCTGCGGCTTCAAAACAGCCCGTTCTCTTTTCCTATTTTCTTTTCTTTTTCATCATAGCAATACACAATAGCTATTTATAACGTTTTTAAGACCTTATTTACTTTATTCCCGCTTTTTACAACTAAGTGATAAAGGCAATTATGTTCAAATCAGCGGTTTTATTTTTTTAAGGTAAACTACTAAATCATAATTTGGGAGCTTATTTCGATGTTTTCTTTACATTTTCGTCAAGGTAACTCTGCTTTTCGACATCTTGTTGTCTACGAACATGCTTAAGGGGAAGAAACATAAGGTAAGAAGGATATTGAGACAGGAAGAAAACAAAGAAAAATATGGGGCAGAGGCAAACAGGAACCGAAGGATGGAAGGAAGGAACGAGGGAATGTTAAGACTGTCTTGCTATATCTGCTGAACGCTTTAGATATTAAGGAAGTGAAGATAATAAAAACAAAACAAAAACAGACGGGATGAGAAGGGCAGGTACACGCTAATCTTCGTCAAAAGCCAACTTTTGGTCGGCGACGGCCGATCAAGTCGGTTTGTCGGCTCCCTCTTCATGGGCCATTGCCCATGGTCCACACAGGGACAACATCTAGAGATGGATGGATGAATGGATGAGAAGGAGGTAGGAAGATGAATACAGATGAAGGAAGGAAGGACAGAAGGGAGGAGGAGGGACGACTGTCAGTCCCCGGCGGTGATGTTGCTGGGAAAACATATCATACCGCCCACACTTCGCATGCCTCTCAAATAATGTATATCTCATCATTTTATAGAGGAATTGGCTTCTCTTACTCGCAAAGTCGAAAAAGTCCGAGGCAGTAGTTATTTGAAAGATGAAAGAGCTTTGTGAATGCGTCCATTAGCACAGTGGACAACATGTAGTAGATAGCGTGCCTCGTGACTTCATCAATGTTTTGTGAATCCACTCACTAAACATGTAGTTATTACCGCGGAGCTTTGTGAACCGCACCTTGTTGTTGAGGCCCAAAACTACGCACTAAACGCTTTGTGAATCCGACCCCAGGGCTGATAGCTGTGTAATGGAAAAATATAAAACGTCTTAGTTTAAATGGAAACAAGTGAGAAAATGGAATGACAGTAAAACTGCCCGCAATCTTTTCTAGATATATCGACATCTACACGTTCAGTGTGATTGTGCAGAAGAACCTTCTTTCTTCTTTAGGTAATGGTGACGTGGTGCCCAATTGCTTGAAATGCGTGTGTACCATGGTCATGTGGTGACCGTACTGATCACATGTACAAAGGAAAGTTGGAAAGTTTCGTTTAGTCGGCGCAACATCTGTGGTCATATGCCGGAGAGAGACAGAAGGGGAAGGAATTATAGGAGAAGGGAACAGATCCCAGGAGACGGGACACAACCCCCGATTAATACCTGGTACCCATTCACTGCTAGGTGGACAGGGGCGCAGGGTATCGGAAAAGCCGCCCATTTTTTCCACTCCGCCCGGGAGTCGAACCCGGGCTCTCTCAGTTGTGAGCCGAGTGTGCTAACCACTCCACCACGAAGCCCCCGACCACATATACAATGTTGCCAGATTATTCTGATAAGAGATATCGGAAACACACTTGAAAAGTAGCGGATTTCACCACAATGTAGCCCAATACAGACAAGTACTACTACCTACTTCAACTATTATATTTTGCACTTACCACAAGCCGTTCACCTTTCTTTCGGTGGGGGGAGGGGAGTCATATTGTAACTTCTTTCGTGATTTGGTTACCATTTTGTTTTTGAGTTTCGTCTGGCTTATTTTTTATTTTTTATTTATTTATTTATTTATTTATTTTTTTTTGCTTTTTCGTATTTACAAAATATTTACATAAGTACCTAAATTTAACCAAAAGACCCCACTGGCTCTCAATTTCACTTATCTTAGACTCATCAGCTAGATCAAGTGGCAACTCTGAGAATAAGGGTCGTGTGTGACTTAAGACAACCAGTCGGTGAGTTTTTTTTAACATTTTTTTAATGTATCAAAATGTTCTGGTATGCGAGAAAGACGTTCCTTACATTGTCTGATTAGAAAGTTGTGGCATCTAGACTTAATCTTGAACAAAACATCCTCTGAAACTGAACTGGATGCTTTCTTTTTAGCCAAAAGAACAGAAAATTCATATCCAAAGTCTACTTGTTCAAGAGAAAGAAAAATGGAAGTAAATCTGAAGTCAACGTCCAGCTTTACAAAGTCAGGGTATAAGATTCTTTTCGTCATGAGAAGTGCGAATTTTTCCAGCTCATCAATGAGACTGCAGTGATAAACTTCCTCTTTTTGGAAGAGCAAGTTGATTCTTTCAGAACCTCTCAATACTGGTCTCAACAAGTGTAAACAGCACAAGAACTGTGCTAGATCAGCGTCGCATGACCCTCCTACACTACCCCAACAATTTATATTATGCAACTAGGGGTCTAAAATGGAAAATGCTGAGAAGTAAAGATGGCGCCGCTATAAACACTTGCCTGCGCCACAACGGGCTGGACCGACCATCAGGCCCTACTATGAAGGCCTACCGGCGCCACAGGCCAAACCATAAAAAAACAGCTGACTTTGTTTATAATGCCATGTTGTAGGGTTCCTCAGGGCTAACAAATGTTATTATACAATGTCATGTCTACAATGCATGGTTAAGCCAGGAAAACAACTTGAAGATAACAAAAACAACACAAAGAAGATGGACAATCTGTTGATCGGCGTCTGGGACGCCAATAAAAATGTTAAATATAGTTCATTTGCAACATCTCAGTACATAGAATGGAGCTCTCTGGATATGTACTTATCATATGAGGAAGCAGCAATCTCAAAATGACATTTTAGTAAGATCCACTGGTCAAGGATCCTCTTAACACTATTGCTTCTTGCAAGCCAACGTGTACCTGACAGAGGCACCAGTTGCAAAGGTTCTTTACCATCATTGATAAGCTTGTAGATCTCCATATAAGCCTCTTTTCTCAAAGCAGATCTGTGGAACCAATTATAAGTTTCTCTCAACATGTGGTCAATACATGATGGCAATTCATCTGATGTATGATAACAAACAAGATGAAGAGAATGACAGATACATTTGACAAGAAGCAACTCTGGTATATCTTTTTTCATTAACATGTATACCGAATGGTGACAGCCACATAAGTATGCAGCTCCATCAGTCCCAAGTGCAAAACACTGCTATAGATCAAGTCCTATTTCCGGAAAATAGTATCTGATATGTTGATACGATTACTCTGCTGTAGTGCTCGTAACTGGAATAAGCCCCAGAAAGTGAGAAGCCATCTTGTTGAATGTAGTGTTGTAAAACCGAACACAGACAGAAATGTTTTACACATTAAATATCAGTTGACTCATCCATGATCAAAGAGAAGGGGACACCATGTAATGTCACTTACTAGGTATCTCAAAAGAACTGGTGATATTACTTAAGGCAGTACACTTTGTTCTGTGGAGTCTTAGAGACTTAGAGCTTGAAGTGCAGGGCATATCTTTCTTTAAAAGATCACATTAGTCCAGTCGCCAAACAGCTTTTTGAGGGTTAACGTGGATTTTTGGTATGTCCGAAGTTTTACTGCAGTTTTTGGAACTCCAATATGTCTAGAATAAAAATCCACCTGATATCACCCTGGTACCATTGAGTATTTTTTGACAGGCCATTTAAGCCATGAGCCAGGGCCTCAAATCTTGGCCACCGGTAACATCCGGGTGGGCATAATTTCACTATGTTTTTGCGAAATACCAATGTCCCAGGTGTCCAAAAATGTATGATAGCATTGCCTAGCTCTGCATTCTCTGCGTCATCCTGCTGTATATCTGGCGCTCTCCGATTTTCATTCCAGTTTTTCAAAATACGACATACCTGTTGATTCCTTTCCCTTGCCTTGCACATTTTGACTAAAACAAGGGATATTATCCATCAGATCAAAGTTGAAACACAAACTTTTGTTGGCTGTACAATATGGTGCAATCAAGGCATCTGTGGCAAAGCACATTGGTGACCAAGACTATAGTGCAAGGGGATTAAAGTCAAATAGTGGAACAATAAGTGCTTGGTTTGATAACTATGACTAAAATGTCTATTCACCAAATGGAATGAAAGAAACACGTGCACTGGCTGTAGAGTTTATGCAGCATGAAACACAAGTAGCTTGTACTGAGGATGAAGTTGAGAAACAATCTTTGAAAATACCAAGGCTATCTAAAGCTGAGATGAAGGACCTGAAATTGAGTGACCTTTCTGCTATAAAGATGGAATCTCATCAGGGTCCAAATAAGTGCCACCTTCTGTTGAGATTAATCAGGTGGAGTCATTTAGCAGGATCAGTAAGACATTAGAGTCTCTAACAGCTGCTATGCAAGCTGATGTGAATTGGCTTGTTGGTATTGTATCTGAGGAGGGAGAAAACAAATGTGAATGGTCAGGATTTAACACAGCCAAAGCCATAGAGAATGGTAAGTTTGGAAGACCAACAAAGTATGTGTTTGGTCCCTTAATTGATGCTAAACATGCAGATCCAGATACTGTTCTGACAGCTTTGACTGTTAATAAATTCACAAATCAGCATGGCCAAGAGTATGTGTATATTGTCGCAGACTTACAGCTTTTCAAAGTTGTAAGCATGATCCAGTGATCACATCCACTCAGATGGAAGCGCCTTGTGCCCAGACCAGGTGGAATGCATATTTTGAGGTCTTTCTTAGGATGCATTGGAGCACCGATGAAAGGAAGTGGTCTGGAGGAACTTTTGCATGCTGCCTTTAATGGGGTAGGTAATATGCTGAATAGCAAAGCATGGCCTAAAGCTATAAGATGATACAGAATGGTGGCCACTGTTGTATTAGAAGACACCATTAGGGAGGGGAAATATACCTTGGATGAACTTGATAAATATTTAGAGAAAGCAAGGGAACTGCCAACAGGTCGCCTCTGGGTGAATTGTTTCATTCTGCCTGTTGCAGTTTTCCATTTGTTTGTTAGAGCAGAAAAGGAAGGAGACTATTTTTTACATCGCCACTGCCTTTAACTCATGGATGTGTATTTCATGATGGCAGACCACTGGAATTATGCAAGATACATATCATGGTACCTGACAAAAGAAATTGATAAAGGCAGAGGTGCCCTTTTTGTTAGGTAACCATGTATGTAGACACAAAGAAGGGGCCTGGAATGCTGTGTCCAGTGACCAGTTTGGGGAGCAAACATATATTCGGTAAGGGAAGTCAAGAGGTGGCCTTGTTGGGATTAGTGTTTTAGAAGATAATGTTGCTGGGTGGATATTATCTCACCATATTTGTACACAGCTTATCATAGCTGATGAGGAAATGTTTGAGGATCAGGTTCCACTGAGGGAGCAAAATAGACATACAGAAGAGGGCAAAAACAGAATCAAGTTAGACTCCGAGGATAGACAGAAGATAAGAGAAGAATTGGTCAAACATATCAACCCACTTAGTGGAGGATTTCATGTAAGTTAACATATGACTGGATGCATTGCTGGGAATGAGGTGAATGTTCATGACTCATTGACAATTGGAGTAGGGATCGTGGAAGACTTTGTATCAGGTCTTCCAGAAAACTTATATAAGGCACTGCACAAGAAAGTAGTAACAATGGAAGCTTCTCAAAAATGTGTGACAGTTCGTGATGAAGAGGTGTTTCATTTGCAAAAGGTCTTTGGAAGAATGATGGTTATATCTGGGAAGAGGGGAATAGAACCACAAGAACTGTTTCAGTATGAACTTCCTCCAGTACTATCATCTCTGTTTGATGAATTTGGGCACATGAGAAAGTGCAATAAGGCAACACTGGTGAAAAGGACTGGTTTGCCATGTGAGACAGGAAATATTGATGCAGAAATAATGGATGGTGGCATGCTGCTGTATCATGTTAAGTGACCAAAAACTGGAACTGTTGAAACCTTCTGCACAAACTTCTCATGGTTGATAACCAAAAATCATGAGGTGTATGTTGTATTTGACAGATATATTCCTGTATCCTTGAAAATACATGAAAGAGCTAAAAGATCTGGAGGCATGGTATATCCTGATTACAAATTATCATCAGATACCAAGTTACTATCTAAGGATATCATCCTGAAGAATGAAAATAACAAGAAAGAGCTGATTGAGTAATTATGCAATAGTCAACAACCTCAGAATACATGTATGATTGGAGAAGATGCAAATATGTTTGAACATGAAGAAGCAGATGTTAGCATTTTAAGTTATGTGCAACTTTTGATCAACATGGGAAAGAAGTCTATCTTGGTAGTGAGTGATGACACTTATGTGTTTGTGGTGTTTGTTTACTTCACTTGGAAATGGAACACAAATATTGCTATCAAAATGAGAAGATTAGTTGATGGTGCTGTTTTTTTTTTATATAAATGCAACTGTCCTCAAGCTTGGTGTGAAATGTGAAGACCTCCTTGCACTGCATGCTCTCACTTCCTGTGACACAACGTATTTTCCCTTCAGCAAAGGTAAAGCAATGGGTCTCAACATTCTTGAAAAACACAATAACCTTAGGCTTCACATCTTTGGAGACCCAGTCTCTGAAGACCTCTCTTCACCGTAGGAACTCATTTCCTTAACCTACTTAATGGCAACAAATCAACGGCAACAACAAGTTTGAATGAACTAAGATACAAGCTATGTTCTTGTCATGCAAATCCACCTGAAATCAAGAGGCTTCCCCCTACTGATCTCACTGCAGCAGAGAATTTCAGGAGGTCACACTTGCAAGTAATGGTCTGGAAATCTGCAGAAGGGATGAACAGGCCTGAGTTTGATATTGCCAGGTTTGGTTGGAAATAAAAGATGAGATACCTCATCCAGTGTATGGCATGAGTGACATGGCCCCACAAGAGCTGATCGAAGTCATTGCTTGTGGATGTGCATCAAGTACAGCCTGTTCTAAATTATGTAGTTGCAAATCATATACAGTCTCATGCACAACATACTGTAAGTGTGGGGCATCAGAAGAAAAGTGCAAAAAGAGGTACACTATTTTTGACTGTCAGGACATTCAGTGTTGATGAAAGTGACAATGAAGACACATATTAACAATCATACACTTTCTATAGCTGTAAGTATCTAACTGAACTGTGTAATTGCCTGAAATTTTTTTTTCATTCTTTAGTAATTCCTTGAATTAGTGCTGATTTTGTAATTTGCAAAGTATCATAATGTCGTATCTGTTTATGCTGAATTCCCAGAATGTCTTAATTTATTTCAATTTATGTCCTATATGATGTGAACAACTCAAGTATATGCTGCAAAAGAAAGCGTTTGGCTTCCCATACCCCAAAATATTAGCTAAGTACTGTATACCGCGTGATACATATACGTATAGAAAGGCCTGTCAAAAAAATTCCTCAATGGTGCCAGGGTGGTATCAAGTGTATTCTTGTTCTAGACATATTGGAGGTCCAGAAACTGCAATAAAACTTCGGATACCAAAAATTCACGTTCTGTGTCAGGCGATCGGACTACATAGGTGGTCAATGGAATTAACTGTTGAGTGACAGGCAACATACACTGATAGCTGTAGCTCAAATTTGGTTATCTTATTTTCTCCCTTTGAGAAAGCAGATTTCAGGCTCACTTGTTTGGGATCTATTTTTGACATATTTTGATTGTGCTTCACTGATTCACTGCTTTTTTCAAATCAGTTTTATGAGCTCGAAGCTCAGTCTTTACAGCGGGCCTTCGTCTGGTCATTTTTCACTTCTTCTAACCATTTTTCATGTAAAGGGTCTTTCAGCTAAGCACTCTGTAAAGCTTCATCGTATCTTGACCACTTTCCCGTTGTTTATACGCTGAAGATTTCACTAAAAGAATAAATGGCGAGCAGCGAGCACCCATTCACAGGAGCTACACCATTCGTGACTGATACACGGAACGGCGAGGTGGGACTCGGTAAGGCGAGACGCGTGACGTTGCCAGTTGCCTACTCACCACAAAAAAGTACCATAACTACCATTTCATAGACTCCGTATCCTTGACGGGTGTCGGCGGAACCGCCTAAATATTAGGCGGGCAAACTCTCAAAATAATAAAAAGGCGTCCTGACTTTATTTTGTTACCTAGCCTCACCAAATTTTGCACGTAGCCCCCCACCGGTAATGCGCATGGACCCATGAAGTCATATTTTAATTTCAGTTCGTTTTAGTATCAGTAAGATATACAAAAAACTTCAGCACCGCTAAAACACAACACTAACATCTCCTCTGCCCGCTCAGTTTCTGCTTTTTAAAGCCACTCTTGCTTGAGAGAGAGAGAGAGAGAGAGAGAGAGAGAGAGAGAGAGAGAGAGAGAGAGAGAGAGAGAGAGAGAGAGAGAGAGATATGAGCCTAATACATCACCGGACCGATTTCTTTTGCGGCGAGTGCATATATATATATATATATATATATATATATATATATATATATATATATATATATATATATATATATATATATATATATACTTTTGTTATTTTTCACTTATTATCCATACCTCTTATCCCATTTCATGCTTCCTGTTACTTATATTAGACACGACACCAGGGGCAGGATTTATCAAACCATTTACCGGACCTCTGTCTGGTAAGTTTCGCGGTGTCTCCGCCCACCCGGTAAATCTGCATTCATCAACCACTTACCGGACCCGTGGTAAGGCCAAAAGTTACCGCGGCTCCGAGCACCCGTAACTGAGTTACCGCAGGCGTGGTGTAACGGTCCGAATGTGAATGAACGAGAGAATGTGAGTAAGTCAGTGAGTAACAGAGTAAGTGTAAGCGAGTGCATGAATGAATGAGAGAATGTGAGTAACTCGGTGAGTGACAGAGTGAGTAAGTGTGAGCGAGTGGGAGAGTGAATGAGTGAATGAGTGAAAGAGTGAATGGGTAGCTGAGGAATGTAAGTGCGTAAAAGGTTATGAGAAGATAACACGGCGAGCGAATGAGCGAATATATGAACGAGTTACTGAAATCCCTCATCTCAAAGCCTCGAACCCTTCCAAGAAACCAATAACTAGTTAGTTAGATAGGTAGGGGTTTGATTGTAAAAGAATGTTCCGGAAGGGAGAGAGTCAGTAATGCGGGGTTAAAAGATCACGTGATGGAGGAGAGAAGCTGATGAGTAAGCGAGGAGGAGGAGGAAGTGACCAGAAGCGGGAGAGAGGTGACCGGAGACGAGCACCACGGCAGCAAGCCAGAAGCTTGGAGAACGTACACACCACCCACGGCCTACTGTGTGAGGCGGGCTAGCAGGAGACGAACAGCAGCCCTAGCAAGGAACGGCAGCGAGTTGGAGTTGGAGTTGGAGTTGGAGGTGAGAGCGGTGTCCACCTCTCCACTCAGCCCCCCCCGAAAAACCACCCACGGCCTGCGGGGTGAGACGGACTACAGGATGGGAACTTGTATGGCGGGGTAACCTGCCCCTCGACTGTCCTGGGGGCTCCAATACCACTGCCCCAAGCTGCTCCCTACATCAAAGGGCGCCCGCCTCTCCACACCACCCGAGCCGCTCCATCTCTACATCAAGCGGCGCCCGTCTGTCCATCACCAGGACCGCCCATTCCCATCGTGAACGTCCTCTGCCGAGCCCGACACTCACGCAGCTCCTCCTCCTCCGCATCCAGCATCTACAGAGCTAAGCATTCTGTGTATTCCCCAAATCTCCCTTGTGCCGGTAGTTAGCTAGCTTAGAGGCCTACAGCCTGTCGGTCATTCATTTTTTTTTTTCATATTTTTATTAGCACTCCGCTAACCTTGAAAGTAAACCAAATACATATTTATATATAACCTTACTGAGTGATATCATTTGGAGCCTGTTTTGCTGCTCATTGGAAATTACTGAACCATACACACCTCCCCTCCATAGTACATTACCACCATCCAGTTTCTTAATGCTGTCTCAAAAGTGGTTCCCACGGAAATCCTCCCACCCTCCATAATTAACCACACAAGTAACGCCCTTCTGGTCACAAACTTCGGAACGAGTGTTCACTTGTCCTGAGGCCTTAACATCCGGGGCCAGCGCTCGACAACTACCACGCTACCACATACCATTCACTACCCTAGTGGTTGTCATAAAAAGGGATGTAGGTTTTATTAATTTAATTTATTATTTTTTTTTCTCTATTTTCCACGCTACATATGGTGGCTTTTGCGGTGGGATTTCCCTGTGAACCATTCCCCCCCCCCCCCCCCTCCCTTGTTGAAGCAGAGTTAACTAGACAGTATAATTAAATTTTTTTTTGTTTTTTCCTGTTGATTGATTGTTGGTCGCCCTATTGCTTTGCAGTCTTAACTTTTTTTGTGTGTGTCTTTGCATTTACTTGTTTTTTCTCTCTCGGTGTTCATAACACCAGAGAACATGTTTAGAGTAGCACTTGTAGGGCATAGTCATATTCAAAGGGAATTGGAGGTAGAGGAGCAGGACATTCAGGTAGATATTTTTCGTGCCCCGGGAGGAAAAGCCGGGAATTTCTTTGAGGATGACTGCATTCAGGCAGTATATGAGGAGGAAAGGGAGGAGGTGGAAGGAGCGTGCGCGTGGTAAGAGTCTCTCGCAGAGTAATGGAAAGTGGTAGTCTGCGATGGCGCGGTAATTATCACGATCAAACAAGTGCTTAACTTCCCTTGCTCATGTGTTCGAAGGTAGTTTCGTTTGAGTTTGAGTTTTATATATTTGTTTTATTGGTTTGCTTTGATTGTTCTCTTCTCTTTAATAGAGTAAACTGTAAATATTGATACTGAGGGAACTTAGGAAATTTTGACACAATGGAGAAAACTGTAAAGGAAGAGATAGCTGACTTGCTGGGTCCATGGGAAAGTGAACACTGCCCAGACCAACAGCGTACGGACACTGATCAAGAAGACCCTAGGGCACGAACACAGTCAAAGAAAGAGCCACAAGCGGGTAACAACGTGAAAATGGAAGAACTCGAGGAAGAGGTAGATTTTCTAAAAACATCAATGTTAGAATTAGTGGACCGATTACGTAGAAGCCAAGAAGACTCGCCTACCAAACCACTACTTAAACCAAGGAACATACCCATCCTTGAGAGAAGACACCTGAAGGGAGTAGAAGGAGGAGGCAGATTAGAGGTATTCCTTTCCCAGATAGAACAATGCACCCCACGGGGGGAAGATCGAAAAAGAATAGCTTTGAGTCGAGTAGACGCCGAATTAGCAGTTTACATTCAAAGCACTCTGAAGCATGGCCCCGTGGTGGACTGGGAAGAATTCAAAAAATCACTGATCAAAGAACTAACGGATTAAAGGAAAGTTATTTGACGCCTTAAATGACCTCAAATACTCATATGAGGAAGACGCGACCGAATTTGTCACCCAACTTAAATGCAAATTCGCACTCCTAGAGGTAAAATCAAACCCAGGAGAAGTGCCCAAGAGAGAAAAAGTAATTAAGTCAAAGCTGTTAAAGGGAATGCCTCGAGATAGTAGAGACAGGCTAGAAATATATATGGATAATCACGTGCCACTCAACACCTTTATGGAAAAACTAGAGGTGGAACGACTAGTAGCACTAGCAAGAAAAAAGGACAGTGTCTTTATGGTGACGGATGACGCTCCTCCAGCTGGTGCATCAAGCACTGGAGCACCACCATTAACATCCCCGAAGGCTGAATCCTTGGCCGAACCTACCGCCTTAGCCTCCTATCTCGATCGAATCGAGCGCAGACTAGAGCGGTGGGAAGAGCAAAAGAAACAACCTCGAGAGAGAAGGACATCAGTGTACTGCCCGTATTGTAGGTCCACAACACACTACGTGCAGTCATGCTTTAAGAATCCGCTTCCCGGTTCGTGTTTTGATTGTTTGAGGATGAACTGCCGAAGAGGGTACCCTGGTTGTCCAGGGAGGAAGACCTTTCAGACACGGTGACTGGCGCAAGCTAGGTCCCCAATAATCACAGTCAACATCAAAAGCCATATGCTAGAGGCCCTGCTCGACACTGGTAGCGAAATGTCACTAATCAAAGAAAGTGTGGTGCAACAACTCAATCTCAAGGTAGTTACAGGAAAAACCATCCCGCAATTACAGGGTATCACAGGGAAGAAACTCAGAATCCTAGGGCAAACCACTACCTCCATCATAGTCGGTGACCACCAACCTTTAGAGGTACCCCTAGCCATCGTACCCGATAATTACTTAGAACCAGCCTTTTTGTTGGGCATGAATGCCCTGGGAAGAGTAACCCTAGCCCTTGACCACCGAAACAAGAGAATTACCTGGAATAATGTCACCTACCCACTTAAATATCATGAACATCGCTACGGGAAGGTGACGCACATAAAGATCCAATCCATTGCGACCCACAAATCTTCCCCGGCCAAAGCTTTCGTGAGACTAAGAGCAAAATTAAAATTACCACCTTTCAGTGCTGCTATGAGGGAAATCAAAGTGGATGAAGCACCTGGTACTACCCTGGTGGTTGACCCGGAACATAAGAACGTGCAAGGAGGGTTGCCTCTCATTACGGAGGTAACCGAGGGAAAAACCATCTTCCTACGGAGGTAACCGAGGGAAAAACCATCTTCCTCCCAATGATCAATAATAGTAAATTAGACCTAACACTACATCAAGGGGTATTCCTGGCACGTTATGAAATAATCAACAGTAACCTTGAAGAGTTTCCGGAGGCAAAATGCTTAAAAACCACGATCAGTGAGTCGATGGGGCCCGAAAATGACGCGGTCCCAGGGAAAATGTCCAGAGGAGACAAATTAAACACCATATTAAGCGAAAGAGATTGGACTCACTTATATGAAGAGCAGAAACAGAAATTATTCCAAATAATACGACGCCACGAGTTGTTGTTTATGGTAGACAAAAATGAGTTAGGCTTGATAACAGCGCCCCCAGCCCACATTAATGTCGAGAATCCCGTACCATGCAGGGCCCCCATTTATAGATACCCAGAAAAAGCAAAGGAGCTAATAGGAGAGATTATAGAGGGCCTAGCGCAGAGAGATAGAGCCATCTACCGCCGCCTGGTTGTCACCAATAGTTCTGGTCAGTAAACCGTCCGGCGAGAAAAGAATGTGCCTGGATTACCGCAAGGTTAACACCCATTTAGCAGTAGACTTACACCCTCTACCAAAACTTGAGGAACTAGTAGAGAGAGTGTCGGGACAGCAATACTATGCAACCTTAGATATGAAAGATGCATACTATCAAGTGCTTTTAGATGAACCAAGCCGGGATTTAACCACATTTACTGAGGGGATTAATCTATACAGATTTAAAAAGTTACCCTTTGGCTTGTCTTGTTCCCCAGCTATTTTTAGTAGACAGTTACAAACCGCCCTTGCACCCCTCTTAAAGGCGGAATGGATAAAGACTTACTTAGACGACGTGATCATAAGTGCACCTGACTTTAATACCCTTCTCAGTAGACTCAATGAGACCTTCGAGCACATGGGAGGGGTAGGAATCAAGTTGAACCTATCAAAATGTAACATTGGGCAAAAGGAAGTCAAATTTTTAGGGCATGTAGTCTCTCGGGAAGGATATCGACCGGACCCTAAAAACATCGAAGCAATTGAGAAAATGAAAGCCCCAACAACCGTTAAAGAAACCCGCAGATTCCTGGGAATGTGTTAATTTTACAGACGACACATTGGGCAATTCTCGAAACTAGCCGCCCCCTTAACTAACTTAACCCAAAAGGGATTACAATTCGAATGGTCAGCAGAGTGTCAGCAGGCTTTCGAGACCCTGAAAGGGAAATTAATAGCAGCCCCCATCCTAGGACGGGCAGATATGTCAAGAAGCTTCATCCTAGAAACCGATGCCAGCCTCACCCATGTGGGTGCTGTGCTAATGCAAATCGATGATAATAATTTACCCAGGGTCATCGGTTATTTTTCCAAAAAACTTCGTCCGGCAGAAATGAGGTATTCAACCACCGACAGGGAAGCTTTAGCTATAGTATTGGCATGTCGCCAGTTCCACCATTTCCTGTGGGGCACGAAAGTATTTGTGCGGACAGATCACCAACCGCTAGTCTCCATCTTTAGGCAAAAAACTAAATCACCCCGCATGAATCGGTGGATTTTAGAAATGAGGGATTACCATTTTTCAATTGATTACAAATCAGGGAAAAAGAACGTAGTGGCTGACCAATTAAGTCGCCCAGTAAGACCTATAAGACCCTGGGGCGGCCAAAGTGAGTTATTTCTGGGAAGAACAAGAGAAGAGTTTAGCCAGCTGCAAATGAAGGAACCAAGGTGGAGGGAGATGAGACAGTATTTAGAGGGAGGATGTATCCCACGCTCAAAATACCTTAGAGCAACCCTCGCACAATTTAACATCGAGGATGAAATATTATACTCCACCCGCAGGAAGAAAGACAACACCATATTGTACACCCTGGTAATACCAAATGAATTAAGGCGGCAGGCTCTAAGTTTTGCACGTGAGAGAGAGTCGGGTCATTTAGGTTTTCTCAAATCTGCCCTCAAGGCAGAAGACTATTTTTACTGGCCCAACTTTAGAGCAGATATGAGAAAACATATTAAAGAATGTGTAACTTGTCAGCAACTCAAAACTGCTAGGGGCCTTCAAATGCAATGGCAAGAGCTTCCACCATGTAATAAACCCCTTGAGAGAATTAGTATGGACATCACAGATATGCACACGAGCAACAGCGGACATCGATATGTCCTGACGCTTATAGATCACTACTCTAGGTATGTAAAATTTATAAAGATGAGATCAAGGTTAGCGGAGGAGGTAGTGAAGGGTTTGCAAACGTACATGGGAGATTTTGGGGCACCGAAAGTGCTCTTAACGGACAATGCGCGCGAGTTCCACGCAAACATTGTCAAAGACCTATGTACCAGAATGGGCACCCAGTTGGTGTTCAGCACTCCTTACCATCCCCAAGGCAACTCTATCTCAGAACGGATGCACAGAACAATGAAATCAGTCCTAGCTACGTTGTGCCGAGGACACCCCCACCGGTGGCCAAATTATCTCGGGCAGTGCCAGACTGTCTTAAACGCGGCAGTGCACGAAACCACCGGGGAGCAACCGTTCTACCTAATGTTCTCTCGTTACGCGCCACGAAGTGTAAGTGCGCCCTTGCCACAAGACGATGATGACGCGGACATAAAAATCGCGCATGAGGTGGTTAAAGAAACTAATAGGGAGAGAGCACAAAAGTGGCGAGACAAGGCTAATCGAGGGAGAACTAATCAGAGGGTAGAACTTAACAGTTTGGTCTGGGTGAAAAAGGAAAAAGGTGAGTCCTCGGTACAGCGGAAGTTGGGAGTGAAGTGGTTGGGTCCGTACAAAGTTAAGGAAATACTTAGGGATGGAAGTGCATATGTGCTAGAGAATGTTTTCAATGGAACACAAATACAACGTGCGGCCGAAAAAATAAAACCATATGTAGGAAAAGAACAAATCCTCATCGAACAGGAGGAAGTACTCGTACCACCGGTGGACGATAGTGATGAGGACGAAGTTGAACAACGTCCCACGAGAGAAAGAAGGCCGCCCCGAAGGCTAATAGAGGAAGTTTAGGTAGGCTCCTGGAACAGAGTTGTGCGGTGCAGGACAGTAATGAACCCTCTTTGTTGCAGTGGAGAGTGGCACTGGGAAATCTCTCCCGCATCCAGGGTCAGCGAAACCCGAGGAAGCATGGGGACCCAGAAGAACCTCGTCAACCCCACCAGGAATATCTGGGACGACCTGGGCTCCCTGCAGAAGGTGTGGAAAAGTGGCTGGAAAGGCCCTACCACGCAACCCCGGATGCCAGGAGGAGGTGGGAGGTACACACCTGACACCCTACCAGGATGCCGGGTCCTGATGAGACCCCAAGGCACTCGTGCCTATATTATGGAATAATGTAGTACATATGGTTGACCGCGATTGAAAACCAATTTTTTTTTGTGACCCTTAAATAATCTAGTAATGTAATTCTTTTTATGTTTAGTAGGATGTTTTATATATGATGTAATAATGTTTTATTTGGCGAGAGAAGAAATGTGAATGTTTTTAGACATGTTACCCATGGGTTATAGACTTTGAGAAAGGGATTTCAGTCTCAGGAAGGAGGGAGCCGTGTAACGGTCCGAATGTGAATGAACGAGAGAATGTGAGTAAGTCAGTGAGTAACAGAGTAAGTGTAAGCGAGTGCATGAATGAATGAGAGAATGTGAGTAACTCGGTGAGTGACAGAGTGAGTAAGTGTGAGCGAGTGGGAGAGTGAATGAGTGAATGAGTGAAAGAGTGAATGGGTAGCTGAGGAATGTAAGTGCGTAAAAGGTTATGAGAAGATAACACGGCGAGCGAATGAGCGAATATATGAACGAGTTGCTGAAATCCCTCATCTCAAAGCCTCGAACCCTTCCAAGAAACCAATAACTAGTTAGTTAGATAGGTAGGGGTTTGATTGTATGTTCCGGAAGGGAGAGTCAGTAATGCGGGGTTAAAAGATCACGTGATGGAGGAGAGAAGCTGATGAGTAAGCGAGGAGGAGGAGGAAGCGACCAGAAGCGGGAGAGAGGTGACCGGAGACGAGCACCACGGCAGCAAGCCAGAAGCTTGGAGAACGTACACACCACCCACGGCCTACTGTGTGAGGCGGGCTAGCAGGAGACGAGCAGCAGCCCTAGCAAGGAACGGCAGCGAGTTGGAGTTGGAGTTGAGAGCGGTGTCCACCTCTCCACTCAGCCCCCCCCCGAAAAACCACCCACGGCCTGCGGGGTGAGACGGACTACAGGATGGGAACTTGTATGGCGGGGTAACCTGCCCCTCGACTGTCCTGGGGGCTCCAATACCACTGCCCCAAGCTGCTCCCTACATCAAAGGGCGCCCGCCTCTCCACACCACCCGAGCCGCTCCATCTCTACATCAAGCGGCGCCCGTCTGTCCATCACCAGGACCGCCCATTCCCATCGTGGACGTCCTCTGCCGAGCCCGACACTCACGCAGCTCCTCCTCCTCCGCATCCAGCAACTACAGAGCTAAGCATTCTGTGTATTCCCCAAATCTCCCTTGTGCCGGTAGTTAGCTAGCTTAGAGGCCTACAGCCTGTCGGTCATTCATTTTTTTTTTCATATTTTTATTAGCACTCCGCTAACCTTGAAAGTAAACCAAATACATATTTATATATAACCTTACTGAGTGATATCATTTGGAGCCTGTTTTGCTGCTCATTGGAAATTACTGAACCATACACACCTCCCCTCCATAGTACATTACCACCATCCAGTTTCTTAATGCTGTCTCAAAAGTGGTTCCCACGGAAATCCTCCCACCCTCCATAATTAACCACACAAGTAACGCCCTTCTGGTCACTAACTTCGGAACGAGTGTTCACTTGTCCTGAGGCCTTAACATCCGGGACCAGCGCTCGACAACTACCACGCTACCACATACCATTCACTACCCTAGTGGTTGTCATAAAAAGGGATGTAGCTTTTATTAATTTAATTTATTATTTTTTTTTCTCTTTTTCCACGCTACAGTGGTAAGTGGGTAGACTCTGCCTCGGTTCATGTTCGGAGGCGATTTTGAGCCTATGTATTTTTTACTTCGTGACGTACCCTACACCATCAGAAGCAGAAAAGCCTGCAGATTTAGGATCTGGGCTTATATAAACGATTTGACGAAAACCAGCTGAGTACGAAGGAGTTGATGATAAATAACTGCAAGAAAATGTGTACTCCCTATTCATTTAACTTTGATTTTCGTATGTATATTTACACATTATTGTTCCAATTTTATGCTAGTGTGATGCAGAATTTTCTCAGGAAGATGATGGTGGTCTCCATTTTTCTCAAAAATGAATGTTGGGGTCAGGAAACAGGGTGGGAGTGAGGTGTGTGAAGTCGTCGGTTCGGGATGAACTCAGGCCGGCTTCACTTGCAGGCCGCACTCTATAGTATGTAAGTCTGTGGAACTGTCCACCCATATGACTTTTCCCTACTTATTAAAACACTGCAGAGGGAATAATGTTATGTCTGTGACAGTCACCTCCCGTCTCAAGTCTCCAATATTCTTGCTGTGGAGTTTAATGTCGTAAAATTTTGCTCTGACCCCCTCCACACTACTCACGAAGCCACTCACGCCATTCACCTCAGCAGCCACAGCTTCCCACGCCCACACCCATTGCTTGGCTGCACCAGTGAAACATGATGACAAGGGCCCCCTAGTCAATTTTGGTTGCGAGGGGTGAGTATGGGCAAACATTAGAATAATGCCCAATCTTGTGATAGCGAGGCACGTAGCTGGCGTTGGCGACGGAAAACTATGATGGTAACACAAAAATGTTCAGAATATAGCTAGGCTACATAAGCGAGTATATTTTTATTTCAAGAACAAATATACAAGTAACGTGCATTCATCCGTAAAAAAACGCATCTAATCGAGGGATCACCACGCTAATTATTTGTTTTAAGGCAGAATTTACCCCTGTTCAATACACATGTCTTGATTTTGAAGTCTGTGTATTAGTATACAAATGACACGTGAAAGCTAAAATACAGCAACAAAGGTCGCACGTGATTGGCTATCCAGCCCAACCAATCGTTGCTAGGGTGCGAGTTACTGGAGCGTTACCATACCGTTGATGAATGCCGTGTTTGAAAGATGCCGCAGCTCTGGTAACGCTCCGGTAAATGTGAGAGATACCGGAGGCGTGGCTGGTAAGATTGATGAATCCGGGCCCTGGGCCCGGATTTTGTTCTCGTTCGTTTACTTGTCCTGTTCTTTATATATGCCGATGTGCGAAATAAAATTATTATTATTATTATTATTATTATTATTATTATATGGTTGATCAGCCGATGAATCAGCCGATGCAGGGTGCCAAGACTAATTTCTGGTTAGTATGTGTGTGTGTGTGTGTGTGTGTGTGTGTGGACGGTAGAGTGAGCGCGATACTGTTGCCCGCCAACCTCGCGAGCTCTGGCGCCAAAGCCCTCCCGACACCCGTCAAGGATCCGGACTCTATGACTATTCTTAACATCTTTGTTGTTATCATTATTATTATTCAGTAAAAAGTTACGAAAGTAGTCCAATTATGTTATCAAGCAGCCCAAACATAACACGAAGTAGCCCAAAAAGTGGCAAATAGCGGATTACACATTTAAGTAGCGCATACCCTTCAAAAGTAGCCCAATCCGCTACTTTTCGCCCAATCTGGCAACACCGCATGATGTATGGTGCAATGTGCCATCATATCCCCTACGGTACAGTGGAATAAAACTATGGGTTGTGAACCCTACTCTGATTTTTATTTCCACCTAATAACAAACAAAGTCTCGCATCCATCCCCACCCTTAAAGGGACATGTAATATTTCACGATGTCCAACATAGTTATTAAAATGAAGACACTAAGACATAGGGGTAAGAAGAAGATAAAAAGAGGGTAAAAGTCACCTATGATATACGTTAATTGTCTTTGACACGACTATTCCTGAGACCCCTGTATACATCCATCAGCCTACTCTACGTAAGAGACTGCTGACTCATCAAATTACTACATTTAACTTTCCCGAGGTTCGTTCAAGTGATATATACTCCTCATTCACCTTAAAAGAAAGGTATGAATGGGCGAGTGGTTTATGTGCAGTCCTATCTTGAGACATTTGCATATCATAGTTGTTTCATAGGCTATTTCTACATTTTCATATTTCAACATCATCTAGTAGTTCAGTCTCGCTACCCACTTAAACAAACTATTCTAACTGAACACTTCAGAACTACGAAGGCACAGCGAAAGTATACATAATTAAGGAATTAAAAAGATAAACGAAGATATTAAGTGTATGGTGGAGAAAATACAAAAGTTATTCAAAAGCAAGATATTACACGTATGAAAAATAAAATAAGCTAATGACATTTTTATCCATCTTTTGAAAAAAAAAAAAAAGATGATGGGCATTTAGAGACATCGAAGGAAAAAAAATCATGTAGGTAGTCCATCCTTGGATACATGGAACAAATACTACTTTCGATCCAATAAAACTATTTTTTTTTTTTTTTTTTTTTTTTTACATTCCCGCCTATAGTGCCGGCAGGCTTTCTTCAAAGGCCAGATGGTCGGCCCAAGCCCGTCGTGGAGCAGGCATTTTTTTTTATAGTGGCGCCAGTTATGCTTGGCTCATGCTGCCCTCCGAAACTCATTCTTGATTCACTGGACGGTTTCTTCTAGAATCCGGGTTGATGGGTGGTCTCCTGGACAGCATGTGGGCAGTCTTAGGCCACTCGGCGGTGACTGAAAAATCCCAGGTGGTAGCTTGGGGATTCGAACCGACGTTGTCCATGGCGTGGTGAATGTGAGCCCAGCACGTTAATGTGAACGACTTTGTAGCGTTATTTTTAAGGCGCTAACTGTTATCTCCCTTTTTACAGGGCCGGTGTTACCGTGGCCTGCTTTACAAGTTGATTGTAGTATGTGAGATAACACAATAGCCTTTTAGTTAAGTGATGTGTGGCCGAGCGGTAGCCGTTATAAGTTCACTTTAGTTCACTTTAGTTCACTTTAGTTATCTCTCTCACAGGGTAAGTACAAATACAAAGTGTATTTTAACTATATTAACAGTTGTACACAAAGTTTACAGTTTTCGTGAGCGAGTCGCACGCACACCAGAGATAGCCACACCAACGTGCCCGGGGCCGGCGATCACCACTCGCCCGCCCGCTACTCGCTGTCTTCTCTCGTCTTCTCCCCCGTCTTCGCGTTGTTCGCTCGGTTTTATTTGCTTGTAGTTCGTCCGGAAGGGTGGGGCTTCCGGTTGATGACGGCTGATGAAAGTCATCATTTGCTGATCCTAGTGTCAGTTCATCACAGCTTCCCACGGCCAAAAGCACGACGTGTTGTTAAACATCCTGTTGTGCGACACCGACCGGATGTCGCCACACGTACAGTCATACATTCACATGTACATTATAATATATACATTACACTAACCACTCAGCCACCGCCTACCCGCCTTATGACAATACATATGAATAAGGAAATGATGGAAACTTATTAGGACAATGTGCGAGGACACGAGGTAGTAGCGTTTGCGAGGATGTGGTAACACTGAATGTGTCTACAATCACGTGACAACCCGCATTCAGTGTTATCGCATCATCGCATTGATATGCTACGATTAGCAGGCTTCCATTAGTTTCTAATTTATTATGTTTTTCTCATAAGATTTATGTAGAAATTCAAGAAAGAAGACTTAAAATGCACTGGGCACTCGCACTGTGCCATCAACAGACACTGGTGCCCTTTAAAATCACTACTTCTGGACCGCTCATACTCTGAGACCGCTAGACCGTCACCCAACCAATAATGCTAAGTCAGCGACTCTACCCCTAAATGATTATCTCCGCTTGCTCTCGTGCCACCGACTATAGTGACCGCCACTCGCGCCACTCGCGGTCACTGTTAAACATTGTTTTCAATGGAAGCTTTCATACGGAGCCACCAGGTTGCCGCCACTGTTGTCCACAATCCATCACTTTTTAATGTTTCCCAGGCCCTCGTCAAAACCAGACGTATGTGATGGAATGAGTAAAAAACATGTCGCCCGGGCTAAACAGGTTTACCATCAGTGGTCACAACACTTACGATACATTTTAGTCCGGCAGCTTAGCAGATTGGATGTGGACGTTCCGGACAAAAGCACCATTTTTTTCCACATGCTACCCATTGCCTTAGCTTTCCATTTTTGATAGGCACCACTTCCTCCTGATACATTATGACAGCCATCTTTGATTTTCATGATCGCTTCTCTCGTCTTCAGATATATCAGCTGTTAAGCCACTTAGGATCATGATCTTGGTGTCTAAACACATTTTCAGGGTCAAGGAATACAATCATGCCATTTAGAAATACACTCATGCTTTATGTTTGTCTTATTTCTGACAATGGCAACTATAGAGTTAATTGCACTTCCAGTTGGCTTTTCTACATGCACACCTATCACCACATTCTTTTTGACTTATGCAGCCACATTTAACCAGTTCACTGCAGGCCTCACAGGCCACAGGTAACGTGGTCCACACAGGAACCCACGACTGGCTGTCCTCATCGAGAGTCCAGCCCCAGCCTTCTGGATTCGGTGCATGTTCTACACCAGGGCTACTCAACTATTATAAGCAAAGGTCCAGTTAGACAAGCTCCAATGTACGCATAGGTCCGGAAATTTTTATTACATGAAATATAAAAAAGAAAACAATCTCATAATTTTCCCTGAAAAAAAGACCCTGGCTGTTGTGGCGCCTTCCTTCAAATCACTCACTCACTCATTCATAACTTTCCTTGAAAAAAAGACATTGGCTGTTGCGGCGCCTTCCTTCAAATCACTCACTCACTCACTCATTCATAATTTTCCTCGAAAAAAAAGACATTGGCTGTTGTGGCGCCTTCCTTCAAATCACTCACTCACTCACTCACTCATTCATAACTTCCCTGAAAAAAAGACATTGACTGTTGTGGTGCCTTCCTTCAAATCACTCACTCACTCATAACTTTCCCTCTTAGAAAAAAAAAAATTACAAATTCCTCTCCCCGTGTTCTTCCTTATCAGTCACACCCAACAAGTCCTGGCAAGATTCTTTCTTGCTTGCATCGTGATATAGATAAAAGTTATCCTCAGTGAACACTCCACTGCTCTCTCCTGGGCTGTCATGTTATTGGCAAGAACTATGACCTCTCAAAAAAAAAATCTCAAAACTTTTAGAAACCTCTCAAGACTTTTTGAAAATGAAATTAAGAACTTAGAAATGAAAAAAAATCAACACTACAGCAAGGATTTCAAAGCTGTTGTGTTGATTTTTTGTCATTTTAAAAAGTCGTTTTTCTCAATTAAGCTTAGTGAGAAAAATTACACTTCTTGTTCCTTATCAACTCGCTGAATCTCGGTACTAATTTGGTGACAGCCAGTCGAATACAGTGGTGGAGGTGTTCACTGGTCATGCATGAGCGAAACTTGTTCTTCACAAAGTTCATGGTAGAGAAAGCAGACTCACAGGAGTAAGTGGAGCCAAACATTGTGAGAATTTGCACTGCTAGTCTATGAAGAGTAGGGAAATTAGCAGGGGATCCTTCCTTTGACCAAAATGTTTCTGGTGAACAATCACAGAGTATTTGTTTCAGCTCTACATTCTCTTGAAAGTCAATGATTTCCAGTTGGATTTTTGCAGCATCTACCCATTTGCAGGCGAGTTTTGCTTCGTCTGAAAATTCTGTTATATCTGTCACTAGAAAAGGGTTTTGAATGAACAGCAGCAACTGATTTCCAAGAACAAAGTCATCAAAGCGCACCTTGAAATTATTGATTAGGTTCTCAATAAATTGAACATGGTTAGTACCTGTTTCATCATTACGTTGCTCCAAAAGTCTGGGAAAATGCAAAAGTTGGCTTTGAATATCAGTTTTGAAAAGATCCAATTTTTTCTGGAAAGCACGAATTACTGAGATCAAATTGAAGATGGTGTGTTTTTCCCCTTGAAGTTTGACATTAAGATCATTCAGATGTGACATCATGTCTGTCAAAAATCCAACAGTTTCCATTTTCTTGTCATCTTTCAAAAAATCAGAAAATGCATTTGCCTTCACACTGTTTTGACTTTCGAGGAAAGTCTGTAACTCCTTCCTAATTGCCCAAAATCGCTCCAAAACTCTTCCCTTACTTAGCCATCTCACATTGTTGTGCACTAGTAAATCATCATGGCTTGCATTGACCTCGGTAAGAAAGGTTCTGAGTAGACGATGTTGGAGTGCCGATGTAGATCGAAGGAAGTTTACTAGCTTCATGATAGTCTCCATGACTTCTCTATATTCATCTCCAAGACTAGCACACAGTACTGATTGGTGGATTATGCAGTGGTAAGTTATCATGTCAGCATCATCTTCTTTTAATCTTGCAACTAGTCCCTTCTCTCGCCCAACCATAGCTGGGGCTCCATCTGTAGTCAGTGAAAATATGGATTTAACATCAATATTTCTTGATTCTAACATGCCTTACAAAGCTCCATAGATATCCTCTCCTCGTGTTCTTCCTTTGAGATCAGTCACACCCAACAAGTCCTGGCAAAATTCTTTCTTCCTTGCATCATAATATCTAACAAAAACCATGAGTTGAGCATGGTCAGTACTGTCTGTTGATTCATCAATAGCCAGTGAGATACACGGTGCTTCTTTCAGTCCTAAATCAAGTTGCAACATAAGATCATTAGCCAATAGTTCTGTTCTCCTCATTGATGTGGAATCAGATAATGGAATCTGCTTTATTTTATCTTTAATTTCATTCTTCTGTCTACCATCAAACAATGTATCAACAGTTTCCAGCATACATTCTTTCACAACTTCAGCGTCAGCGAAGGGTTTCTTGTGTTTTCCCAAGATCCAAGCTATCCTCAATGAACACTCTACTGCTCTCTCCTGGGCTGTCATGGTACTGGCAAGAACAATGGTTGATCTTTCATACTGCGATTTTAGCTTATTTATTTTATTTTTTCTCTCTTCAGTTCCTTGCTGATACATCTTTTCAAATCCACTGTGTTTAGTTTCATAATGGCGTTTAAGATTACTGCTCTTCACTAAGGCAACGGTTTCGCTACATATAAGGCAAATTGGCTTAGAGCTGGTTGTAGGAAGAGTGAAAGCATACTGTTGTATCCATTCTTCCTTGAAGGAACGATTTTCATCATCAACCTTTCTTCTCTTCGAACACGCCATGTCTCCTGTAAATGAAAAAAAAACGTGTTACAAATTTACCAGTTGGTTCATCACAACAACCTTTGACCTTGGCGAGGTCAAATGTATTCTGAGTGTTTGCCGTGTCATACCCAATGTGTCTACCAAGGTTCGTTTTGATCCGTTCACCCGTTCGGCCACAGTAGTTCGGACACACAGGCAGACAGACAGACAGACAGACAGACACACACACAGACAGACAGACACACACACACACACACACACACACACACACACACACACACACACACACACACACACACACACACACACACTCAAAACAATACTACACCCCAAGGGGTGAAGTAATTAATGTTTACTGGTCATCATTATGTGCGTCAGTAAGAAGAATTGAATCTGTTACCAATTATTCAATTTGTCCCATCTGATTTTTTTTTTCACCTGTCTACGGGCTCCATAGCAAAACGCGCTCCTCCTGCAGCCTGTGAACTCTCGACGCAAAATCGACGTACATGTGCCACATAATGAGAGCCAAAAGTATTTTATAACTTCCAGCCATGGCTGGTTGTGCTGCTCAACCAGCAATGAGCGCTGGCTGGTTGAGCAGCACACCCAACCCCATATTTTAAGCAGGCTAGCACACCCTGAATATACGCCCCTGCTACCAACGTACTCCTGAATTATTCCTGAACAAATGCAACTATTGATAGGAAGCCTAAGATAAATTCAGACTTGTCCAGAACATCTCACGTCAAAGTTTACCCTTGCCTCGCCAGCCATGTATGTAAACAACAGAAGCCAGCTGATTTTTCTCATTTTCTGTTAATGCAAAAGCAATAACAGAAAATGTAATATCATAGGAAAACTATTCTAAATATATATAGTCATAGTCGACCAAAAAAAAAAACTTGCAAGATACTTTCACCAGGACCTTCCTTTAAGCGCCAACGTTCCCATTTTGGGAACATGGGAGTAAATATTCACCAAAAGAAACCTAATTATTTCATTGCTCTCAATGAGCACTAAAATGGTTTGGCTGATGTTGATTATGTAATATATATGGTTGTACTGTATGCAATCAAGAAATTAATATATTTTTTTAATATTTCAAAATTGCCATTTTTAGTTATCTTGAGTGTTTTTCTCCTGAATTTCACCATTGCTCAGATTTCCCGTCCAATGATTGCAATACATTGTTTCATCTTTCGTCAGACACTAATTTTTTAGATGAGACAATCAGAATGATGAAATTATTTCTGGTTTGCGATTCATAAGAAGAAAATTTATATGTTCCCAAAATGGGAACGTTGGCATGTTGTCTTATGTAAATCTATGTGCTTCTAAGAGGTAACGTGTGAAGACTGAGACACGTTGGATCCTGCAGTAGCCTAATACAACCGTGCAATATATAAGGCCACTGTCCCTGTCCCTGCTATCATTCGGTGCTCACTCATCCTCAAGCATGGACGTGTCGTCTTTTTACAGGTAGGTTTTACTGTTGTTTTCATTATGCCATTATTTTTTTGTTGTAGTGTTTTATCTTACTGTTGTTGTTTTCAAAATGACATTATTGCAGTGTTTTACTGTGTGTGTGTGTGTGTGTGTGTGTGTGTGTGTGTGTGTGTGTGTGTGCCTACATTTTCCCTTCAGTTATGGTCATTGATACTAAAGTGGATTATACGTGACAACTATATCAGCTTCATTAGTGCAGTTTTCTCTATGCTGCTCTTTTCTGATGCACATGTATTTAATTTCTTTTCAGCCCTGGTAGACAACTGACTCGATTCACACATCTTGAAGTGGCAAACGATGCGGTTGAGAAAAGCAGAAGTCAGAAAATTGACGTGGTGTTGCTGCCTCCTGCTGCTGGATGTCGGGGTATTGAGAGTGATGAAGAGGATGACGATGATATTTTAGACAAGGATTGGATTCCAAATGAAGTTAGTGGTGAGGTAGAAGTTCACGAGGAGGAAGAAGAGGATGATGTTGCTGAGGAAGATGTTGCCAAGGAGAGTGAGAATGAGGAAAATCGGCGATGGAGGAAAACAGAAAGGTTACCACTACAAGCACACTGCATGCCGCAGAAGGTGGGAGAAGATCATTTTGGCAAGGAACCTTATGAAATATTCAACTTGTTCTTTGGGCCTGAAATTATCCAACACATTACTGAACAAACAAATTTGTATGCCGTTAGAGACAAGAATGCATCAAACTTTCATGTCACTGAGGAAGAAATACGTAAATTCCTAGGCCTATTGCTTATAAGTGGATACCACAGTCTGCCATCTGAAAATGATTATTGGTCCACAAGTGAAGATTTGGTAGCACCTGTATTTGCCAAAACAATGAGCAGGGACAGATTCCGTACCATCAAAAGGTACCTGCACCTTGCTGATAACTCAAATCTAGCAGGCTCAAAGATGGCCAAGGTCTTGCCCTTACTTGAAATGATAAGAAGTAACTGCCAAAAGTTTGGTGTTTTTCATGAACTACTAAGCATTGATGAATCTATGATTCCGTATCATGGTCATCACTCTGCTAAGCAGTTCATAAGGAACAAACCAATAAGATTTGGCTATAAAATGTGGATGCTATGTGGAGTAGATGGATATCCATACAATTTTTCCATCTATTGTGGCAAAGAGGGTGACTCGAAGACTCGACAACTGGGGTCACATGTCGTGATGTCAATGTTGCAGCCAGTTGAAAGTCCTGACCACCATGTAGTGTTCTTTGACAATTTCTTCACAAGCCATGGATTACTGACAGAACTCACTGCAAAAGGGTTTCGAGCCTGTGGAACTGTTCGAGATAACAGAACAGGCAAGTGTCCTCTCCCCTCAAAGAAAGAAGTTGAAAAAAAAGAACGAGGCTATTTTGACTACAAATCAGATGGTACAGTATTGTGTGTCAAATGGAATGACAACTCTAGTGTGACAGTTGCCAGCAACTACTATGGTGTAAATCCAATTCACAAAGTAGAACGACGTGTGAGGAAAGAGAACAAGAAAGCAGTTGAGCAGCCACATCTCATTCACATGTACAACAAGGGAATGGGAGGCGTTGATGTGTGACAGAATGTTGTCCTCTTACAGGCCGCGTTTGCGTTCAAAGAAATGGTGGTGGAACATTTTCTCAAACATGCTAAATCTGGCAGTGGTGGCTGCTTTCAGATTCTACCAATATATTGGTGGATCGGCAGGTATGTCACATATAATGTTCAGGAGAAATTGCTCGAGCAATGGTAAAGGTTCAAGAACACAGGAAGAGACTTGGAGGACCCTCCGTACAGCCAGCAAAAGCAGTGAGGTACGACGGAGTGAATCACATTCTGGACTCATGCACTCAAGGTAGATGCTGCCTCTGTATGAAGAACACACGACTGCAGTGCACAAAATGTGGAAAGAGACTCCACAAGGTGTGCAGTGAAGCCTATCATCAGAAGTAAACTAGTACCAAACATAAATAAATGGAAATAGTCTGTTATTCACAAGAATAAATATATATATTTTTTTTCAACTGGAATCATGGACTTGCATGTTTTTTTTTGTGAGATTTATATGTTCAGTATCATATAGCGGCAATAAATGAATAAAAATTGTGAAGGCTTGTTTTCATATCATCAGGATATGTTTGTGTCATGTATCATGCCAACGTTCCCATTTTGGGAACATGAAAAATTCATATGAAAATAGTATTGTAACGTAAAAACAAAAGTCGGAGTGTCATCAGCCAACATCTAAGACCTTCTAATCCAAAAATGAAAGAAAAGCATTCAGAGGAAGATAGGTCAGCCATTAAAGGGTTAATTAACTAGAATTTTCTCTTCCTGGGGTCTGAGGTCCAACTGCAACACTCAGAAGGTCCGGATCCGGACCGCGGTCCGCCAGTTGAGTACCCCTGTTCTACACTATACTCACTGCTGCACCATATTCCACTCTGATATGCAACTCGCTTACAATTCTGCAACAGTGCATCCTGGGTTGGACGGAGTGCCTCCAATGTCTTACCCTTCTGGCACATCAGCTCCTTTCTGGCTTCATCCACATGTTGAAGGTCACTGGCCTTATCATACAGAATGACAGTGAAGTGTTCCAGCAGCTGGAAATGTTGAGCACCAACTTATACTTCCCTGTAAGGACTGTGTGCCATGTGTGTAAAGGCATCTGTCACATCTTGATGGCAAAGACATGCCTCCCATGCTAACTTCTTGCCTTTCCCAAAGAATGCAGACGCGGTATCACAACCCGTGAAACTGTGGAAGACAGGGAGGGCAAGAGATTTCTCTCTACTCAAGACGTTGCAGATAGCATTGATGTGATGATATGTAAAGTTCCTGCCTGTACCAAAGGCAACCCAAATGTTCACATCTCAGCATAAGGTGATCAAATGATGAAACTTGCCAATGAGCATCACCACTACGTCTGTGTCAACATTACGCTTCAGACAGTTGGTACAGCCATTCAGAAGGGCATCCTGCAAGTGGACCAGCAGGTTAGTGCCCGCTTCCTCATGGCACATGGTGCCATGGATTGATCAGTTCCCCGGAGAAGAGTTGTGGCACCAGATGTGATGATAATTTCCTTGTCTTTGGGGCAATCCACAGTGGCAATTTTGTTGGAAAGGAATGCAAACAGTTCCTTTTTGTTGGTTGGGTCACGCAAAAAGGCGACTCAATTTTCTGGAAGTTTGTTCTTACCTGCAACTTTTCTACGAACACCCTTTCCTCGCTTTTCTCCAGTGGATTATTTGATGCTGCTGCAAATGTATTTGTCCTATACTCCATCAACTCGTTTTGAGTTTTTTAGTTGTTTTATGATGTGTGGAACAAAGACCTGATCAGCATAATGTACTCATCAAGAGTTACAATGTTGCTAGTGGGGAACAAGTGCACCACAGCAACTCCATGAAGATGCCTCACATCAATGGAATCGGGAGGATCATTCTGGGTGTCCTTGGCTAGAAGGTTGAGAAGATCAGATTTCTTTCCGAAGCGCAATTTTCCAACATCAGAAAGTGAGGGGGGAAAGGAATGGTTTGCATGGGTGAAGAATTTACTCATGTCACTTATTCTGTGCTGCATTACAATGTACATAAGGAAACATTTTAGACTTGGTCTTAACTAACAATGAGAATATGATCAGTGAGCTAGATGTTGGGGGAGAATTAGGTGGCAAAGATCACAAGGAAATTATGTTTGAATTAGCCTGGGCGGTGACCCATGAACTCAGCCCTGTATTGGTGCCAGACTTTAGAAGAGCCGATTACGAGGGGCTCAGAAGACACCTTCAGGAGGTAAATTGGGGAACCTTAGGGCTAGATGAGGGCCGGATCTCAGGGCTGGAATCGGAAAGGCAGGGGAACCATGTAGAAATGACCTACAATAATTTAGTTAGAGTAATAGTAGAGGGCCAGAGACAGCATATCCCTTACCAAGCACGTAGGAAGGAAAATAAATACCCTAAATAGATGACCCGTAGACTCAAGCATGAGATTGGCTTGAAGAGAGGAATTTATAGGAAAATAAAGAACGGATAAACCCACCTCAGTATGTTGAACTAGCCAGGTCGGACCGTTGAAAACAAACACAGGTGAGCTCGTTGAGAATGGGTAAGATATGAGTCAAATGTTGAATGGCTATTTCGTCTCGGTTTTCACGCAGGAAAATCTAACAACCATTCCGGAGAGATTTCAGGTATATGAAGGCGAAGTGAACGACAAGTTGAGGGATGTGATCATTACCAGGATGAAATTGGTAGGTTGAAGAAAAACAAATCGCCGGGCCCAGACGAAGTATTCCCACGGGTTCTGAAAGAATGCAAAGAGGTCCTCAGTGGCCCACTTACCGATACCTTTAAGATGTCGGTAAATTCTGGGTATGTGCCCAATCAATAGAAAGTAGCTAATGTGACGCCGATTTTAAAAAAGGGAGAGAAGTCAGCCACCACAAATTATCGCCCAATTAGCTTAACATCAGTAGTAGGAAAGATGTTGGAGTCAATTATAGCCGGGACCATTCGGGACCATCTAGAGAAGCATAATTTAATTTATGATTCACAGCATGGATTCACAAAGGGTAGGTCTTGCCTTACTAACCTGTTGTCCTTCTACATTAAAGTAATCGAGGCGGTTGACAGAGATGAAAACTATGACATATTACATCTAGATTTCAGTAAAGCGTTCGACAAAGTCCCTCATCACAGGCTGTTACTAAAATTACTGGCTCACGGGGTAGATGGGAAAGTTTTGAACTGGATCAGGGCGTGGCTTAGTGGTAGGAAGCAGAGAGTGCAAATCAATGGTAAAAAATCTGAATGGGGCAGTGTTACGAGTGGAGTCCCATGGGGTCAGTGCTGGGTCCGCTGCTTTTTATTATTTAGATCAATGACTTGGACACAGGAATTAGAAGTGATGTCAGTAAGTTCGCAGATGTTACCAAGATCGGTAGAGTAATCCAATCAGACAGGGACGCTAGCGTTCTCCAGGATGAGCTTGACAGACTATATGATTGGGCGGGTAAGTGGCAAATGGAATTCAATGTCGGGAAGTGTAGCATGCTGAGTGTAGGTAGGAATAACCCCGCACACAATTACTCCTTAAATGACACTCCTCTAACCAGGTCTGGGTGTGAGAGACTTAGGAGTCCTAGTGGGCGCTGACCTCCGTCCTAGGGCCCAATGCATTCAGGCTAAAAATCGGACAAACAGAGTACTGGGTTTCATCTCAAGGAGTGTGAGCAATAGGAGCGGTGAAGTCATCCTAAAACTAGTTAGACCTCATCTCAATTATGCAGTTCAGTTCTGGTCCCCCTACTAAATAATGGATATCAAGATGTTAGAATATGTACAGAGGAGGATGACAAAGATGATTCAGGGGGTGAGAAACTTGCCTTATGAAGATTGACTGAAGCATTTAAATCTACACTCGCTAGAAAGTCTATAAATGGATGAAGGGCTTTAATAAAAGGGATGTCAATAAGATGTTGGTAGTAAAAGAGCCAGGTAGGACACGTAGCAATGGTTTTAAGTTAGACAAATTCAGATTCAGCAAAGACATAGGCAAGAATTGGTTCCCTAATAGAGTGGAAGATGAATGGAACAGGCTTGGCAGCTATGTTGTGGGTGCCAATACCACAGATACATTCAAGAAGAGGTTAGATAAAGTCATGGATAGTGAGGTAAGGTGGGGTTGAGAGTACAGGAGCTGCCTTGTATAGGCCAACCGGCCTCTTGCAGACTCCTTACGTTCTTATGTTCTTATCATTCTTGAGTAAAGATATCTCCTGCTTGTTTTGTCTTGGCTCTTGGCTAAGAACCACTGAAGAGAAAAAGGGCATTCTTATTAATCGGCTCATGAAAGGAGCATGTGCGATCAGTTATCACTTCATACAATACTTGGCATACCGATTCTTTCCTAAAGTATGAATTATTCGCACCGTGTTCACCATAGACTCATCCAGAATATTCCGTGTGTCTAGAGCTAGTAACTCATCACTGTCATCAAGAAAAAGGTTTCCCAGCTCTCGGATCACCTGAGTCAGACTCACAGCCTGCTCTTTAAATCTTATCTGTGTGGACAATCCCTCTTCATGATGATAATTACACTCTGAGTCTTCCTCTGTTGGGAGGTATTCATGTTCGAACTCCTTCAGCAACCTTGCTTGTTCAGGCCCTGAGACGATCCATTTCCTGAAGGCTGAAGGATTTTCAGTAAACCGACTGCACCTCCAGAACCCTTAACGACTTCGTTATTTTGTTCATGGGCTTGGTCGATTGAGATAATCGAGAATCTGTTGTTGTTGTTGTTTTTTTCAAACAACCATCCAACGCTGATTTAAATGGTATGGTTCTATTCCTTGACCCTGAAAATGTGTGATTAGACACCGTGATCATGATCCTAATTTGCTAAGCAGCTGAGATATTGAAAGATATAGTTTTTTTTATATGATAGCGATTATGAAATATCCAAGATGGCTACCATAATGTATCAGGAGGAAGTGGTGCCTATCAAAAATAGAAAGCTAAGGCAATGGGTTGCATGTGAAAAAAATTGGTGCTTTTGTCCGGAACGTCCACATCCACCTCAAATCTAGCTCTTGACTATTACACTTACCAGCCGTCACACTCACAAGTTTTGCACTATGCCCAACAGCAAACATTATATTGAGTACATAACCATTCTCTGAACAACCTCTAAGAGTAGAGGCGCTATAATTATATTGTAAAATCTACTCCAAACCTACATCAGCACCGTCAATATAGTCGTTTTCATTTCATCTGTCCACTCACAAAGCGTAAATTTTAAGTGATGTGGCACATGCGGGTTGTAGCTCTCGATTGGTTGAAAATTTACATATCATACATTGTTGGCTACGTGATTTTTTTTTTTTTTTTTTTTTTTTTTTTTTACAGGAAAGGAAGTAGCTCAAGGCCCCCCAAAAATAAATGTAGAAAAAAAGCCCGCTAATCGCTGCTCCTATAAAAGACAAAAGTAAAGAGTGGCCAAAAGAAAAGTCAATTTCGGGTGGAGAGGTGAGGTGTCTTCATACTCTCCTCTTGAAAGAGGTCAAGTCATAGGTAGGAGGAAATACAAACGAAGGAAGGCTGTACCAGAGTTTACCAGTGAAGGGAATGAAATAATGGAGATGCTGGTTAACTCTTATATTAAGGGCTTTGGACAGTATAGGGATGAGCTAGAGTAGAAAGTCGAGTGCAGCGGGGCCGCGGGAGGGGAGGAGGAATGCAGTTAGCAAGTTCAGGAGAGTAGTCAGCATAAAAAAATCGATAGAAGATAGAAAGAGCTACAACAATGCGGCGGAATTTAAGAGGTAGAACACAGCAAGTAAGAGGAGGAGAGTTGAAGAGACGAAGAGCCATTGACTCCACTCTGTCTAGTAGAGCTGTGTGTGTGTGTGTGTGTGTGTGTGTGTGGAGCATCCCCCACACATGAGATCCATATTCCATACGACGGCGGACAAGGCCCCTGTATATGGATAGCATCTGTGCGAGGGAGAACTGGCGGACACGAGTATAGAATAAGGTGACAGCTGAGTATTGTCGAAGAATAGGGGATAGGTGTTTGGAAGATTGTGGTGAGTTGATAAGTGGATATTTTGAGTTTTTGAGATATTAAAGGACACCAGATTCCTTTTGCCCCAATCGGAAATAATACCAAGATCTGAGGTCAAGCGTTCTGCAGCCTCCTGCCTGGAATCGTAATTCCTATGGGGAAGGTCTTCTGTTAAATAATGTTGAGTAATGCAGACTAGAGTCATCAGCATAGGACTGGATTGGACCACTTGTTATAGAAAGAAGATCATTAAGGAACAACAGAGAGTGGGAGATAGGACAGAGTCCTGCAAGACAACACTGTTGATAGGTTTAGAGGTAAAACAGTGACCGTCTACCACAACAGAGATAGAACGGCCGGAAAGAAAACTGGATATGTAAGTACAGAGAGAGGGATATAAATCGTAGGAGGGAAGTTTAGATAGCAAAGACTTGTGCCAGACCTTGTCGAATGCTATCGAAATGTCTAAGGCAACAGTGAAAGTTTCACCGGCACGGCTAAGAGAGGATGACCAAGAGTCAGTTAGGAAAGCAAGAAGATCACTAGTAGAACACACCTTGCGGAATCCATACTGGCGATCAGAAAGAAGGTCAGAAGTGGATAGATGCTGATGAATCTTCCGGTTAAGGATAGATTCAAAAGCTTTAGAAAGACAGGAAAGTAAAGCTATAGGACGGTAGTTTGAGTGATCGGAACGGTCACCATTCTTAGCCACAGGCTGTATGTAGGTGTACTTCCTGCAGGAAGGAACGGTAGATGTTGACAGGCAGAGACAAAAGAGTTTGACCAGGCAGAGTGTCAGCACGGAAGCACAGTTTTTAAGGACACTATGAGGCACTCCATCAGGCCCATAAGCCTTTTGGGGATTGAGGCCAGAGAAGGCATAGCAAACGTTATTCTTAAGACTCTAAATAACAGGTATAAAAGAGTCAGGGAGGGTTGAGATGGAGGAATATGCCCAGAATCGTCCAGAGTATAGTTTTTACGGAAAGTTTGAGCGAAGAGTTCAACCTCAGAGACAGATGTGACCTTGGTGATGTCGCCAGGATTAAGGAGAGGAGGGAAAGTTGATGAAGTTAAATTATTTTTGGCTATTTGCCAGAAGTCTCTGGGAGAATTATAAAAAAACAAGACTGTTATTTTCTGTTGTTGAAATTGTTTTTGGCAAGTCGGATAACAGATCTGGCACGATTGCGGGCAGAAATGTAAAGATCGTGATTAGCCGGAGTGCGAAGGATCTGGTACCTTTTGTGAGCTGCCTCTCTATTTTGGATAGCACGATAACAAGTATGATTGAACCAAGGCTTTTTAGCATGAGGGGTAGAGAAAGAACATGCCCAGCGCGTCACTAAGGTGATTGTGTCTGAAATGGAAGCACACATTTCATGTTCTTTCTCTACCCCTCATGCTAAAAAGCCTTGGTTCAACCATACTTGTTATCGTGCTATCCAAAATAGAGAGGCAGCTCACAAAAGGTACCAGAGCTTTCGACATTATATTCAGCTCGATCGGACGCCCTGAGGGTGTACTTTTCCATTTTCCCGTGGAATGATTACTACTTCCAGGACAGATACAATTATGTGTGTGACCAGCGATTACGGAGGTGATTGTCTGTTGAATGGAGGCACACATCCCATGTACTTTCTCTGCTTTTCGTGCTAAAGTGCCCTGTTTCAAGCCATTTTGTTCTCGTGCTATCAAAGATAGAGAGGCAGATCGCAAAAGGTGCCAGAACCTTCGCACCCCTGGGAATCACGCTCTTTACATTCCTGCCCGGAATCGTGCCGAATCTGTTCTTCGATTTATCAATAACTCCTCCATCAATAGTAAATGTCAGCACTTTGTTTTATCTATTCCAAGGGCTTCTGGCACCTAGCGAAAAATATATCTAACAATTTCAGTTCTTCAACTTTACCACCTCTCCTTAACCCTGATGGCAAAACACGTGTCATATATATCCCTATGGCTGAACTCTACGCTCAAACGTTCTCTAAAAACTCCACTCTGGACGATTCTTGGCATATAGCTCACACTCATCCCCATTTTGACTCCACTACGCCTGTTTTTAAAATTCTTAAGAATGAAAATTTCATTGCCTTCTAAGGCCCAATCCTCAGAAGGCTTATGGACCTGATGGAGTGTTTCCTATTGTCCTTAAAAATTATGTTTCATTGATAGCACCCTGCTTGGTCAAACCCTTTCGTCTCTGTCTTTCAATATCTACCTTTCCTTCCTGCTGGAAATACGCCTCCATACAGTCTGTGCCTAATAAGGGTGACCATTCAAATCCTTTATACTACCATCCTATATATCTACTTTCTCGTCTTTCTAAAACTTTTGAAACAATTCATAACATGAAAGTTTTTAAGCATCTATCAACTTATGATCTTCTTTCTGATAGCCCGTATGGGTTCCGCAATTGGAGTTACTGGTGATCATCTTTCTTTCTTATCTGACTCGTGGTCATCCTCTCTTAACCGTTTCAGTGAATCGTTTGCTTTTGCCGTAGATTCATCAAAGATGCTACAAATGCTAATGTTTTAAAAATGCAATAGCCCCATATTGCAAAATGTAGCAAGTAAAAATATACAATGTGTGCTTGTAACTATAGTCCATTCACTTTAGGTGGATCCCTAGCACCTAGCCGAGTAAGTAAATTACGGTGTGCATTGCCTGTTGGTGGGCGAGGTGTCTAACGTGCTGGGCGTACACTAGCCCATGTTTGGAATATTTTTCGTTACTTTGTTCATCTGTTATGCAAGATAGACAAATTTTATTGGCATCATTGGATTAAGCGTTGATTGGACAGATGTAACCCGATTTTCAAAACTCTCTAATTTAAACAACTACTGTAAAAATGTAAAAATAATATAAGTTAACTTACCGTAACTACTTTACCGAGTTTTGAAAATCGGTTTATAACTGTGCACCTACAGCTTAAACAAATAATGACAACAAAATTTGCTTATCTTGTTTAACAGATGAGCTAAGTAAATAAATTTTGATTATTTTCTTAACATATGCTAGTGTGCTAGGCGGGGATGTCAGAAACCCCGTTTGCCTGAAACTAAAACGCAGCGTGCTTACTTTACTCGGCTAGGGATACATGGGATGTCATTTTCCACTGATCATAAAGTGCATGATATTTATTCGTGTTTCCATGCATATAGAGGTCGAAAAAACATAATACATACTGTGTAGATGAAATTACGGTATTTGTAAAATTTCATCCTACTAAATCATTCAGTTTACAGCGTCAGTTGATCAGTCACTTTCATCAATACGATTTCCATTATTTTATGTAGGTATATTTTATTATGCCTACGAACTGGTAACAAGTGAAAATCAGAGTTTGTTTCAGTCTTGCACATTTCCGTGTGTTGCTCAGCCGTTGTTTCATGTTCTTGCCTCCTATCCACTCTCCTTCCATGTCTTCTTCATTCCTTACTTCACTCCGGCTGCCCTAGTCTTTAGTCTTCTCACATGGGCAACATCACATTTCTCCCGAGCTCAAATTTGCTGCAACTCCTCTTCTTCGTATCTCGTCAGACAAGTTATCCCCCCTCTCTGTTCTCGTTTTGTGTATGTTAGGTGCGGCTTCGTACCTGGAGGAAGGTATTACGAGGAGGAAAAAGGAAACAAAGGAGATATGAAAGGAAGGTAGGTAGGAGAGGGTGGAAGATAAGGAAGCAAGGAGACACGTAACGAGTCAGAGTAAAGAATAAAGAAAATAAGACAACAGAACTATGATTGAGAATAATTAGGAATCAATGTAAGGAAGGGACAGGGAGGAGGGTCAGTACATGTTGAGAGAGACAAGAGGAAGTATGGCAAATGGAGAGACGGATGGATAGGAAGGGAGTAAAATGACTGGGTGAAATCGTTTAGTGGGATAAAATCGTTCGAGTTGGTGTGAATCGAGTGGGGCGAATTCACTGAAATTGGTGAGTTGAGACGGAATAAAAAAAGTGTGTTTAAAATGATGTTTATGAATCCCCTATGCAAAATCTATAATGCCAAACCTCTGAAGAGCAACCCAACTTTCTATCGTATGCTTGGAAGGAAAAATAAATAATTGGCGAAAAAAATACAGGCTACGGAAGCGTCCCTCCCGTGGATTATGATCAAAAGGTATAAATAAATTAACATGATGGGTATAGATAAGCCAATGCTCGTTTAAGTTATCAAAAATATTACACAAACATTATTAATGATATTTAGCAGGAAGCATATTTCAGTAAATACTTAGTATAATTTTTTTTATGGTTATACACACCCTTATACATATAACTTTCGGTGCATTATTATCATTTCATTACTTTTCTTTATTTTTCTTAGATCTTTCGTTCTTTCTGCAACGCCGTATTAGATTTTTAATATGTGTATAAGTTTTGATTTTTTTTTCCTTTTTATTTCCGTCGTTCTCCCTTTATTACTCAGCTCTGTTGTTTTCATTTGGGTCTGTCTGTCTGTTTGTCTGTCTGCCTGTCTGCCTGTTATAGCGCGATAATGGAAGAAGCTTCCAATCAAACACGATTGGCTCATTTAAAAACAAGCTCGACCGATACTCCCTTCAGTTTGATAAATGCAAAGTCTTGGTGGAATTTGATTTTTAATATAAGTTCACTAAGTCCAGACCAACTCGTCTGGACAATAGCGTCTGTGTGGTTAGAATATCTGTGTAAAACAATTTGGGTAGGCGGTGGCTGAGTGGTTAGCGTGCGGGCCCCGTATTCACCGCGTGATGAACGACGCGGGGTCGAATCCTCCGCTACCACCTTGGATTTTTCAGTCACCGCCGAGTGGCTTAAGACTACCCACATGCTGTTCTGAAGACCACCCATCAACCCGGACTCTAGAGGAAACCGTCCCAGTGAATCAAGAACGAGTTCCGGAGGGCAGCATGAGCCAAGAGAAGATGGCGTCACTATAAAACACTTGCCTGCGCCATGACGGGCTGGGGCCGACTACCATCCAGGCCCCTCAAGAAAACCTACCGGCGCTATAGGCTGACACGTAAAAAAGAAAAAATATATATATTCTCTCTCTCTCTCTCTCTCTCTCTCTCTCTCTCTCTCTCTCTCTCTCTCTCTCTCTCTCTCACACACACACACACACACACACACACACACACACAGTAGTTATTTCATTCTTTCTACCGTCATAATGAATCATTTTCAAGTAAATGAACTATTCCCGTAAAAACTTTATTGAACGAAAAACATTTTTTTTCGATATCAT
>NC_066519.1:9019747-9104011 GCF_024679095.1 Eriocheir sinensis
CCTCTGGTAGGCTCAGTAACTACCTGCTTAAGGAAATTATCTTGTATATAACTTCAAGAAAATCCTCGGCTTCCAGGTCACCCACTAGGTCTTCCCAGTCTATATTCCTATAATTAAAGTCCCCCATTACGCAGACATTTTTACTCATACTCGCCCTGCCAATCTCTTGTAGTAGCATTTTTTTTTTACAACAAAGGAGACAGCTCAAGGGCACAAAAAAAGTAAACAATAATAAAAAAAAAGCCCGCTACTCGCTGTTCCTACATAAAAGAATCAAAAGAGGTGGCCGAAAGAGAGGTCAATTTCGGGAGGAGAGGTGGCCAGATACCCTTCCATTGAAAGAGTTCAAGTCGTAGGCAGGAAGAAATACAGAAGAAGGAAGATTGTTCCAGAGTTTACCAGCGTGAGGGATGAAAGAGTGAAGATGCTGGTTAACTTTTGCATAAGGGGTTTGGACAGTATAGGGATGAGCATGAGCAGAAAGTCGCGTGCAGCGGGGCCGCGGGAGATGGGGAGGCATGCAGTTAGCAAGTTCAGAAGAGCAAAATATCGATAGAAGATAGAAAGAGAGGCAACATGGCGGCGGAAATTAAGAGGTAGAAGACTATCTGTAAGATTTACATAGATTTACATAGACAATCAGACCACACAGACCCCATGGTCCAGACTAGGTGGTCTGTCCTTAAACCTAAGTGATTTTACATTAATCAGATGGCTCCAAAACGTTGCTTTTCTACTCTAGTTAATATTAAGTTCAAGGAAGTGACGGTCGAGCTTGTTTTTAAAGGAGTCAATCGTGTTACACTGGACCACTGATGGTGGGAGCTTATTTCATTCTCGCACTACAACGTTGGTGAAGAAAAATTTGGTGCAGTCTGAATTTACTTGTCTACATTTGAGTTTTGTGCCATTGTTCCTCGTTCGCAAAGTGTCATCGATCATAAACAATTTTGTTCTGCCTACATTCGTGAAACCATTAAGTATTTTAAAGCATTCGATCAGTTTTCCTCGGAGGCGACGTTTCTCATGAGAGAACATGTTAAGGGTGGAAAGCCTTTCTTCGTAGGATTTGTTGCGCAAGGAAGGGATGATTTTTGTTGCTCGACGCTGAACACCTTCTAGTTTAGCAATGTCCTTTGCATGGTGGGGAGACCAAAACTGTACCGCGTATTGCAAGTGGGGTCTGACTAAACTATTGTAGAGCGGAAGTATTACATCTTTATTCTTGAATAAAAAGTTTATTTTAATGAAGCCCAACATTCTGTTCGCTTTATTTGCTGCATCGATGCATTGATGTGAGAATTTGAGGTTTGACGCGATTTTAATCCCCAGGTCCTTAACGCATTGAACGCTTGTGTTTAACGCCGCGTATTTCGTAATCGAACTTCTTATTTTTTGTTCCAACTTGAAGGACCTGGCACTTGTCTACGTTAAAGGGCATCTCCCATTTATCCGACCAAGCTGAAATTTTGTGCAAATCCTCTTGGAGGCTTTGCCTGTCTTCGTCAGTGAGAATCGAGTTACCAATCTTTGTGTCGTCTGCAAATTTACTAATGCGATTATTGATTCCAACATCCACGTCGTTGATGTAAATAATGAAGAGCACTAGGCCAAGAACCGAGCCCTGAGGGACGCCACCATTGACTGGCGCCCACTCTGAGTTAAATCCGTTAATCACAACTCTTTGTTGTCTGTTGCTCAACCAATTCGCGATCCATTGGTTTACTTGACCGTCAATGCCTATTTGCTTTAATTTATAAAGTAATTTATGAAGTGGGACTTTATCAAACGCTTTCTGGAAATCAAGATAGACTACGTCCACTGATTTGGTTACGTCATAAATTGAGAAGAGATCGTTATAAAAGGTCAGTAGGTTTGACAGGCAGGATCTTTTGTTACGGAAGCCATGTTGTGAATCCCCAATTAATGAGTGGCTTTCGAGGTAACTCACAATTTTGTCAGTTTGAATCAATGAGATGAAGGATTAGAGGTGAGGAATAGGTCTAGAATGTTGGGCGTATCTCCAAGCCGTCTGGTAAGTAAAAGAGGATGAAAGTCAAAGCTGGTGGTAAATATTGAAATCTCCTAAGTTGGAGATTTCAACGAAGGAAGAGTGAATCAAGATGTGCTCCACTTTAGAGTTTAGATATTTAAATAATTTTACATAGTTGGTAGAGTTAGGAGAGAGATAAACAGCACAGGCGTATTTAGCAATTGAATATCTTAGCCAGATGGTTGAAAATTCTGAACATTCAAGGTCGTGAGCACGGGAGTAAGTGATGTCGCTGCGTACATAGCCGTAACATCCAGGTTTGGATTGAAATTTATGATAGACAGTAATAGGAAATAAAGTAGATATTACTGTCAGTGGCCTCCGTGACCTGTGTTTCGGTGAGCTTTACAGGGGGAGAGATGGTGCTCCATAGAATGAAAATTGGAACGAAAACCGCAAATGTTGCAGAAGTTAATAAAGAAGTTTGAGGACACCTCTGGTCGGAAGCCAAACAGAGAGTCCTCTTTGTGGGCATTTGTGGTTCCCCTTATACCGGGAACTCCGAGGCACTGCCATTTACGGTCATTATGATTTTATAAAAAAAAAAATATTTTTAAGAAACGGTGTGTGTGTTGCGTGTATGTAGTGTGGTGAGGAAAGTAAAGGGATTTGACTTTGTAGAGCATACTGAAATACTCTTTGGTGTTGATGCGACAATAGGGAAACGGAAAGTGAGAACACGGGAAGGGTCTTTGGTGAGCATGCAGCACCCTCCTCGTTTTCCATATATGCCTCACCAGGAGTGACTTTCGACCGTTTCGGTAGGTGTCTTCCTACCTACTCGGTGTGTACAACAGGGATTTCTTGTGTGGCAGGGTGTGTTTCTAGCCATAGGCTCTGACAAGGTGCCAGCTCGTAGTTTCTCTTGCAGCCTGTAGTGCAAGTGCAGTTAGAGCAGGGATGGCCAGGCAGGACAGTGTCCTAAGCTACCAAAGTTTCTATCCCGCAGGGTCAGGCACTCCGACTGACGAGACAGGCGTTCCTGGGCTTCGTTGTCATGACGTAGAAGTGGGAGGACCTGCGATAGTAGCTGCACCTGAAGGAGGCTCGGTGTCGGAGAGGAGGTGTAGCACCGTCAGGAGTGCCTGGTCGTTGTTGATGGTTGCAAGTAGTTCCACGTTTCCCTGTCGGTGTCCCCTTCGGTTGGGGAGGGACCACGTGTCCTGACTCACCTGAGACGGAACGGAACGACCTACGTGTGACTTAGCCGGTGGGGCCTCTACCTGCGGATATTTGCTCTTTATCATACGTTGCTTCAAAGGGGATCGCCAATAGGTTGCCGACCTTCGGTGTCGCCTGCTGGAAAGTGGCGAACCAGCCCTGTCTACGGAGGCATCAGTGAACCTCCTCGTCCTGTGCACGTGGGCTAGCCTGCGCCTTCTGTTAGCCTTCCGGCAGGTCACCTGCGCAGAAATAGTGTCTTCATACACCTGTTGCAGCTCCTCTTATGAGTTGGGTGTGGTCGGCGTCGCATGAGGAAGCGTGCCATTTATACGCGAGCCCGCCCCGCCGTATCTTCTAACGCCGATCGTGGGCTATTCTCTATATAGAGTACGTTTCTCTCTAGACATGGGTTCTAGATCAGATGCTAGGTTTTAGTTTCATATCTAGCCTGTAGTGCAGTTAGGGCAGCACGAGCCAGTCGGGGTTGTGTTTACTCGCCAGGCTACCAAGTTCTTTATTTGGCAGGGAGAAACACTCTAGCTGGCGGAGCAGGAGCTCCTGAACTTCGTCAGGAAGGAGCAAGAGTGAAAGGTCCGTCACCAGGAGCTATACCTGCTGGAGTGTGAGGCCCAACGGAGGGAAAGCGAGGCCAGACGGAGAGAGAGCGAGGCCCAACGGAGTGAACGTGGAACCAGACGGAGGGAGAGCGAGGCCCAATTCTCCCACGAGTATGAGATGCTGGAGGCCAAGCGGTGGCACGAACTCACCCTAACTAGATTTGCCAACTCACGGGCCTCTTCCGTGCATCCCCATGGTGACCTCCATACCTCGAGTGCTTCCGAAGTCTCAAGACCGAGCTCTAACCATTCACGGAGACCGTCAACACCCAGCTCGGCAAGCAGCAGTAGCGGTGGACACCCAACCAGAAGGAGTCTCCCATCAGGTGGGAATAGCCTGCCCTCCTACCTCAGACCTCCTGATGTGGCGAGGGTAGATGGAGGGTGGCGAGTCAGTCATGGCAACGGACGCGGGCGCGCACTAGCCCTGCGTCATGGTTACTGTTGCCACTTCGCGAGCGAGGGCAAGGAGGAAGCTCAATCCTTCCGTGTCTCTGACGGTGTCACCGGCTGAGGAGCTGACGAGGCCTCAGGACGTCGTGGAGTAGCGGTCTGACCCGTCACCCGCGTACCAGCGCTAGCAGTACCTGGAGAACGACGCTCAAACACTGCGTGAAGGCATCACCACCTCTCCCGTGAATAAGACGACCTACCGCAGAGCATCAACGACTCCTCGCCGTTATGGAGGATCGTTTTCGCCGAGGTGAGGGCCGCCGACTACTGTCGCATGGGGCCAAAGTGTGCCTCGTGTTAGCCTTCCGGCAGGTTACACGCGTGGAAGTGAGGTTATCCATGCGCTTGTGTTAGCCGCCCAGGGAGTTGGGCGTGATCGGCATGGCCAGAGAAAGTGTGTCACCCTTGGGCTGAGTGGCTGCGCCCTTGCAGGGCCTCCTCGTCGCAAACTCCGCCCTCATTGTGCCTTCTGGCAATACGCCGAGTTTGAACAGCTTTGTTCAGTGTCGACTGTGTGTACTATTTATAACATTTTTTTGTACTACGCACATACTCACATGTCACACCTACACCGTGTGTTACAGCACAACATATCACATAACAATTAAATGTGGGCGCTTTACCCTAGAGGGTTTCCTAGGGCCTATGTACCTTCTGGAGTTTTTTCTTGAGAGAAAGTCAGGAGGTTTTACCATCACGCTTCTAAGTGCTTCTAAGTGCTTCTAAGTGAGCACCCGAAGGCTGTACACTTGTGCTTTTATGTAAATAGGGCGACCTAGGATTTCAAAAAAATTATATGTGCGCTATTATTATGCTTACAGGATAAACAATATTTTGCGGGGCGAATGTCATGGGTTGTAACCATGACATTATTATTTTTTTCTTTTCTGGAGCTCACGATGGATCGGTCTTCCTCACCCCCACCCCAGTATTCGGCCGAGATTGACTAGACCTGGGAGATGGCCTGGCTGTAGCAGGCAGTAGAGGCCAGCCGGTAGCCATTCTTGTGTCAGCGTGAAATTAATGCCCACTCTTCAGTACAGGAGCTTCAGAGATGAAGTGATTGTTGTGTATTTAACAATCAACCCTCCAGCGCACGTTATTTTTATTTCAGAAGCTGCTGGAGTGGAGAGCGCGTCCTTGTTAAAAGTTCACGTGCGGTGGATGGCTGAGTCAGGCAGTGCTGCCAGACGCCAGACGAGCGCAGGATAATGTCTTCTTTTTCATTTCGTGTCTATTGGCTCTAACTTAGAATTCACAAGAGCTTCCGAGAATGCAGTACTGGCTTGCACCCAACAGTTAACCCTTCAGCTAACGGAGTATTGTTTCAGAAGCTGCTGTTGAGGTTGGCACTCCATTGTTGATTTTTCATATTTTTATTTTTAGCGCTAGTATGGGCGGGGTTTCATCTCATTGTTTTCGCCCCGGGCAGGCGTCGCTAGGCGCGACCCAGGTCACTTTGTGGTGTCGCTCTCTCTCCCGCCAACTACTCCACTTGGCAGAGGCAGGGTTGGCTCTCTCCTCTGACCCCTTGACCTGGACAAAGGTTACCGCCGTTTTCTTTGTCTTTGTTGTGTTCTCTCTCTTACACATCAACTTATTTCTTTGGATTTTAGTTCATCCTTTGATATGGTGAATCACAAGGCATTGTTGTTTAAATTGGAAAATTATGGTGTAGGAGGGCATGTCCTAGATGTGATCTCTGAGTTTTTAACTGACAGGAAACAATGCGTTATTGTTGATGGTTCTTTTAGTAATTTAACCTCGGTGAAGTCCGGTGTTCCTCAAGGCAGTGTCTTGGGGCCTTTGTTGTTTATTTTATTTAATAGTGTGTGGGCTGGCATATTCATTCGTGATGTACTCAGTGGGGGATGAAGGTGAATCCTTTGAAATCCCAGGATCTCATTATTAGCAGATCCAGGTCTTCTTGCGATCCATCCTGAAATTGTTTTTGTTTTTTTAACAATTCTGTGATAAAGAACTAAGTCTTTAAAACTATTGGGGGTGACGTTAGACCAGTGGTTCCCAAACTTTTCCAGGCTAGCGCCCTCTTGGCTCCCAGGTGGATTCCTAGCCCCCGCCCCCCTTCCCCACACACACACACAGGCGAACACACACATGTTAAATATATATATATATATATATATATATATATATATATATATATATATATATATATATATATATATATATATATATATATATATATATATATATATATATATATTTGGTATTCTTCAAATTGAAAACAACAAAGGCGAACACATTTTTTTTATTTGGTATGCTTCAAATTGAAAACAACACAGGTGAACACACACCCTTTTATGTATTTGGTATGCTTCAAACGTTTGGACCTTTGACTCCGACTTCGAACTGCGTAACAAAATAAAGCTATGCATTCGTTTATAATTCTTATGTCAATTTTATTCTCTATAAACTGCATACATGTTCCTTTAACTTAGTTAGTGTTTATGACATATATTATTATTAGCTGCTCCTAATGCCACCCTGCCGCCCCCCTACCGCCCCCTTTTGCCTCACTGCCCCCCATATCTTTCCACCGCCCTCAGGGGGGCGGTACCGCCCACTTTGAGAATCACTGCGTTAGACTCCAAACTAACATTTGAGTCTCACTTGCGGTCTGTTGCTTCGTCAGTCTCTCAGAAAATTGGTCTTCTTCGCAAGTGCAAAAATATATTCTCTGACGACAGCGTTGTATTAAATTTCTTTTATTCATTTTAATTGCCAAATTTTGAGTACTGCTCCCCTGTTTTCCTCTTTGCTGCAGACTCCCATATGAAGCTCTTGGACCGGTCGTTTAATCAAATCAAGTTTTTGCTACCTAATATATATTAATCTTGAACATCGCCGCATTTTTGGCTATCTTACTCTGTTGTAAAAGATCTTTAACCATCATAACCATCCTTTACATTCTAAACTTCCTCCATCGTCTCGTTTCACTATGTTTGCTTCAAATTTCAATGATTTGGCATTTACAGCTGTACGTTTTAATACTTCCCAATTTTCTAGAAGCTTTGTTCCCTGTATTACTAAATTGTAGAACCAGCTTCCATATGATATTGTTAAAATTATTTTAAAAACAGTTAATAGTTTTTTACTAAGGTGATTTGCTTTTTCCTAAGGCCAATGCCCCTCCCTCTGGGACCCTTACGGGTTATATAGCTAAACGAACTCTCCAGAGGCTGACATATAATAATAATAATAATAATAATAATAATAATAATAATAATATAATAATAACAATAATAATGATAATGATAATGATAATAATAATAATAATAATAATAATAATAATAATAATAATAATAATAGTTGTATCAGCAAGCTTCTTTCCTCCTGCACGGTCGTGCGGGCCCTCTGGCGCCTTCAGGGTGCTCATCAGAGGACTACACGCCATGGTTTCGTGATCTCTGCGGCAGGATATCTTGGTGTGTCTTCTGCTTTGTGTGGTGCTGGCGGCGGCCTTTTTCCTCGAGAAGGAGGCTGCGTATCGTTGGGTCACACGTTCCGAAAAGCCAGTGCAATCTCCCAAAGGAGAGAGAAGTCTGTCAGCGGGTCTATTTTGCACCGATAGGAGAGTTCACTGTTGTCGTCTCGCCTGTGTCGTTAAGTATCATCTCCCCAGTGTTCCTTCTTTTACCACATCGCTGCCTAAGTTAGCCTTAGCTACGTTTGAACTTAGTATGTCGTGGGCTTGTGAGTGTGTGTGGCTGCTGCTGTGTGGAGTGCGTAACTAGGCTTCCTATGGTCTGTAAATAAAGTGTACAGAGGTTGTGCACGTGTCTACTTATCCGTGGCACCTGGGGGTCACTTTGCTTACCACCCCCATAGATGTTAAATAGAAGTACCTTCCAGGGTGAGAGGTAGGTTGTGTGTATGTCTTTTACAAATTTACCCAGTCTCCCGCAGTTGCAGAGAGGAGAACAAAGTAGGTGCCAGCTGGCAACAGTCTCAAAGTTGAGCCTCCATCAGTAGTCATAGGAGGGTACGGTTGTGTGGGTAATTTATGATCCAGGTTTACTCAGCTCCTGCGGCCGTGTGTGCCTAACAAGGCGAGTTGAGAGAGCGACAGACCGTGACGCCGCTGCCCTTAGCGTTAACGCCTTCACTACTTACATTAACTAATATTATATATCACTAATAATATTTAAATCCTTCTACGGTAACCCTTGACATGTACATAAATCCAAAGGCTCACTCTAACTCATTTGATTATATTGTTTATGTTCTACGAATCATGTTTATGCGCAAGAAAACAATCTTTGTGTTTGGCGACCTAAATGATGATCTTCAGAGCAGCAATAAATTATCTCGCAGCATTGAAGATAATAAAGTATCTCATGTCATAAGTAAACCCACAATAATCACTTCTATCTCTGCCACTCTTCTCGATGTAATCATTATTAACAAACCTGACCCAGTGATCAGGGCTGACGTGATCCCTTACTTAATTGCAGACCATGATCTCATAACTACCACCGAAAATATTAACAAGCCCAAGTTTTCACCCACTTTAAAAAAAAAAAAAATTCGAGGTTTAATTCACTATGGTAAAGACCATCTGCTACGCGAAGCAGGCAACCTAAATCAAATATTCAATACCGATAACGTAAAGGAACAAGTAAACACGCTAATATTTGTCGTTACCAAAAATCTAGAATCCTGCGCTCCAATAACCACAAAAGAATCACGCCGAAACCCCGCCCCTTGGATGACCAACGAAATCCGTAAAGTTATGAAAGCCTGAAACGAAGGCCAGAATATTATCTATAGGCTTGAAGAAACGTGTTAAGAACCTACTATTTTTTTTTAAATGTTTTTCAATCATATAATAAGCTCTAAAAACAGCACTACCTCAGTTAGGTGAATCGTAAAAGATATTATTCCCTCCCATGAAAGCAGATCCAACACATGCAAAACAGAAAATTAACAAAACGATGCAGAAGACTTTAATACCTTCTTTGCAAATGTGGGAAAAAATACATTTGTCAACACCCAGAGCTCCCTTCAGTACAGCCAGCATCTGGCTGAAAGTGACAGTGATAGGGACATAAACAGCCTTGTCTCTCTCTCTTCACAATTAAACATTTCAGTGAATCAAAATATTTCGATTCTGACAATATTTCCCCCCCGATTTATTTAATGTTATTGCCTTTTACCTAACGTTTATTATAAACATTTCAATCGCCACTGGTCGCTTTCCCATGCTTTGGAAATATGCTATACTCACCCCATTATTCAAATGCTGAGATAAGACTAGTACCGGTAAGTACCGTCCAATAACCTTACCATCTACTTTCTCGAAAATCCTTGAAAAAATCGTTTCATTTCTGCTTACAACATTCCTTGAGTCCAACCAATATTTCTTTAACAACCATCACTGCTTCCGACCGAGGTTGTCTACCGAGATATATTAAAAAACAAAATATACAACAACATGGATGATAAACGGATATATCTGTTAACACTGTGCGACCTCTCTGAGGTTTTTGATAGTGTTAGCCATGCAGTTCTTTTAAGGAAACTATTAAAAATAACGTTTATACTTATTGGTTCGAAAGCTACTTAGTCAATGAATATGGTGTCCGTCTGAATAATATTATTTTTTTAAAAATAATAAATGTAGGAAATGGAGTTCTCCAGGGTTCAGTATTAGGCCATATACTTTTCTTTTTTTTTTGTAAATGACCTACCAGAATACAAACATGACTACTGTTGTTCAATACACCGATAATACTCAGTTCCTCCACATCGGCACGATAGAGAAACTCGACGGAGGAAACCCTACGGCAAGCAAGGAAATACTTCCAAAGGCATGGACTAATGGTGAATGGTAGCAATACACAATGCATCTTCACCAGGACACGCCGGCTACTTTAAAAAATACCGAGCAACGTTAAACAACTCCATGACAGCATTATCCATCCCGCCACTCGCGTAAAATATCTTACCCTATTTAAAGACAAAGATACCCGATGTCAAAGGAATTGCTTGAAAAAAATACGACCACGTAAAGGAGTTGACATGGCAAACCAAAAGATATAAAATAATTCATAACACATGAGTCACTATTTTTAAATACTTGCATAATTTTTCCCAACGTCATCTCTTGCATTTCCCACCATTAGGAATGTTACCTACAGTACGAAACGGCAAGAAAACAATATCTACGTTCCCAAGCCGATGCTGATGTAGGAAGTGGATCCCTTTTAATAAATGGACCTTAACTATGGAATGGACTCCCTCCTTTCGTCAAAAAGGATAACAATTTAACAAAATTTAAGTTACGACTACAGCAAGCACTCCTAAACTAAAAATAATAACCTGGATGACTAACCGCGTAACTTACATAATATCCTTGGCATTACAAATATTACATACCCTCTTCAGAAGACCTGACTTCACTTTGCGCTACACATCGCGACCTCACTTAGGTTCGGGATCTCACGCATATATATATATATATATAGATATATATATATATATATATATATATATATATATATATATATATATATATATATATATATATATATATATATATATATATATATATATATATATATATATATATATATATATATATATATATATATATATATATATATATATATATATATATATATATATATATATATATATATATATATATATATATATATATATATATATATATATATATATATATATATATATATATATATATATATATATATATATATATATATATATATATATATATATATATATATATATATATATATATATATATATATATATATATATATATATATATATATATATATATATATATATATATATATATATATTTTTTTTTTACAACAAAGGAGGCAGCTCAAGGGCACAAAAAAACAATAATTAAAAAAAGCCCGCTAATCGCTGCTCCCATAAAAGAATCAGAAGAGGTGGCCAAAAGCAAGGTCAAATTCGGGAGGAGAGGTGTCCTGAAACCCTCCTCTTGAAAGAGTTCAAGTCGTAGGCAGGAGGAAATACAGATGAAGGAAGATTGTTCCAGAGTTTACCAGCGTGAGGGATGAAAGAGTGAAGATGCTGGTTAACTCTTGCATAAGGGGTTTGGACATTATAGGGATGAGCATGAGTAGAAAGTCGTGTGCAGCGGGGCAGCGGGAGTGGGGGAGGCATGCAGTTAGCAAGTTCAGAAGAGCATTCAGCGTAGAAATATCGAAAGAAGATAGAAAGAGAGGCAACATCGCGGCGGAATTTAAGAGGTAGAAGACTATCAGTAGGAGGAGGAGAGCTAATGAGACGATGAGCCTTAGCCTCCACACTGTCTAGAAGAGCTGTGTGGGTGGAGCCCCCCCACACGTGAGATGCATACTCCATACGAGGGCGGACAAGGCCCCTGTATATGGATAGCAACTGCGCGGGGGAGAAGAACTGGCGGAGACGATACAGAACACCCAACCTCGAGGAAGCTGATTTAGCGAGAGATGAGATATGAAGTTTCCAGTTGAGATTTTGAGTTAAGGATAGACCGAGGATGTTTAGTGTTGAAGAAGGTGACAGCTGAGTGTTGTCGAAGAATAGGGGATAGGTATTTGGAAGATTGTGTCGAGTTGATAGGTGGAGAAATTGAGTTTTTGAGGCATTGAAGGACACAAGGTTCCTTCTGCCCCATTTGGAAATGATAGCAAGGTCTGAGGTTAAGCGTTCTGCAGCCTCCAGTCTGGAGTCGTGTACTTCCTGTTGTGATGGTCTTCTATTGAAAGAAGTTGAATAATGCAGAGTGGAGTCGTCGGCGTACGAGTGGACAGGACAGTTTGTTATGGAAAGAAGATCATTGATGAATAACAGGAAGAGAGTGGGTGATAGGACAGAGCCCTGTGGAACGCCACTGTTGATAGGTTTAGGGGAAGAGCAGTGACCGTCTACCACCGCAGAGATAGAACGGCCGGAAAGGAAACTGGAGATAAAGGAACAGAGAGAGGGATAGAATCCGAAAGAGGACAGTTTAGAAAGCAAAGACTGGTGCCAGACTCTATCGAAGGCTTTCGATATGTCTAGCGCAACAGAGAAAGTTTCACCGAAACTGCTAAGGGAGGATGACCAAGAGTCAGTTAAAAGAGCAAGAAGATCGCCAGAAGAACGCCCCTTGCGGAATCCATACTGGCGATCAGATAGAAGATTAGAAGTGGAAAGGTGCTTTTGAATCTTCCGGTTAAGGATTGATTCAAAAGCTTTAGATAGACATGAAAGTAAAGCTATTGGGCGGTAGTTTGAGGGATTGTAGCGGTCACCCTTCTTAGGCACAGGCTGTACAAAGGCATACTTCCAGCAGGAAGGAAAGATAGATGTTGATAGGCAGAGACGAAAGAGTTTGACCAGGCAGGGTGTCAGAACAGAAGCACAGTTTTTAAGGACAATAGGAGGCACTCCATCAGGTCCATAAGCCTTCTGAGAGTTGAGGCCAGAGAGGGCATAGAAAACATCATTAGGAAGAATCTTAATAACAGGCATAAAGGAGTCAGAGGGGGGATGAGTAGGAGGAATATGCCCAGAATCGTCCAAGGTGGAGTTCTTACAGAAAGTTTGAGCGAAGAGTTCAGCCTTAGAGACAGATGATATATATATATATATATATATATATATATATATATATATATATATATATATATATATATATATATATATATATATATATGGACCAAAGCATGCGCTTCGACCACCACGCCCGAGCTGTATGTCCGCCAGGCCTTCCTGCGAGTCTCTGCCCTACGAAGGGTGGCGGTTACTCTCGACCACGGGGCATCCTCACTCTCTACAAGGCATAGATACGTTCGTATTTAGAGTACGGTGCCTTGTGCTGTATGTCAAGTGCTGCCACCCAGAGGCAGAGGCTCGATGCAGTGCTGCGACGAGCACTGCGTCTGGTGGAGGCTAGTGAGCACCTGAAGGAGTTGTCTGTCACCGTGACGTCTCTGGAAGACCACCGTGACGTCTCAGCACTGGTGCTTTGCCACAAAACCTTGAGACTTCCTCCACGCGCTGCCCAGAGGTTCACCAGGACGGCATTCTCCAGAGACCATCTTGTGCAGGTGCCTCGATCCCGTTCAATGCAGCACCAGCACACCTATACATCCAGGACCACACGCCAGTGGAACATGTTTACAGCAGCCACACCTCAAGTGGAGAGCATGACCACGCATCAGGTGAAGCTGGCTGCCCACAGATGGCGCGATCGACACCCGAGTGTACTAGCGTTTTAAATCTAAAGTGACAAACTGACACTATTACAAATTATTTTTTCATGCTTTTCGTTTTCGTATTTTGTATATTTTATTTTTATTTTATATGTTTATATGTGTGTGTAGCAGAGGACATGTAATCTTGCCCCACACACAGGCTCTTCAAATAGTTATATGTAAAACGTATAATTTTGAGCCTCCTTTTGTACAGTATTATGTTTAAAGTGTGTGTGTGTGTATGTGTGTGTGTGTGTGTGTGAGAGAGAGAGAGAGAGAGAGAGAGAGAGAGAGAGAGAGAGAGAGAGAGAGAGAGAGAGAGAGTCACCGTACGCTTAAGTGGCTATGCCCCCCCTCCCTTCCCAGAGTGCATGGGATTGGCTGTATGTGTGCCCTGCTTTGGTACTGGGAGTGATCGCTATGCGTTCGAGATACCACGGTGCTAAGTTCCTGTTTTGTGGTGACTTAACGAACCAGACATCAATAATGTTATATACCAACTGTGATTCACGCAAGTTATTGACCCACCTACCCCACCTCAGAGGACATTATTTTCACCGACCTGACGGACTGGTAACTCCCCCTCAGGCCTTTCCCCCATGGGCCGTAGCAATTACAGCTCGGTCCTATGGTCCCCCTCCAATACCATCTCACAGAGGTGCGAAACGGTCGCTCGACACCTGATTCTAAGATAAGGCAGTTTGGCCAGTGGTTGGTGGGTTACCCTTGGGTCAAGATGCTACCCATGCACGACTTCACGTCCGTCAGGCCTATCGCCGATTCTTCTCCAGACACTACACACCGACCCAGCGCACCTGCCTTGGATGACCCCGATAAATAAAACCCTAATGCAGCAAGGAGACCGCGTCTTCCAGACTTCCACACAAGCCGAGCCAGGCACCGTACCCTGCGAAATAATGTCATCAGTGAAATTACAGTGGCGAAGAAGGAGTACTATCCCGATAAATTAGAACATCTGAAGAGTAACATTCATTACAAAATTGATCCCAGACAGTTCGGCAACTTAAAAGCCCTTTCCACTACATATTGTCTCATGCGTTTCTTGGATTACATTCTAAAAAAAAAAAAAAAATAGATACCAGAAAATAAAATCTTCCACTGCTCAAGCCCTCTTTGAATTCCGGAAAGCCTTCGATCTGGTTGACCACACCACTGTTATCACCAAAACCATAAACATCGGCCTTCCTTTCCACCTGACATCTTGACAGGCAGACTTTCTCACTTACCGGTTTCAAGCGTGCGTCATCAGGCTGTACCTCCACCCTCCAGTCCCTCTCTGCCGTGGTGCATTAAGCCTAAGAGACGCGCTTGAAACCTCTTTTTCCTCGTAATCATTAATGACGCACTGATGGATGCCCCTCACCTCTGGAAGTACATGGATGACTCCACAGTGGGCAACACCATCGAAAGCACAGCCCCTGACTACACGCCCTTACAATATATTCTGGACCGACTGCGGAGCAGGACGTAAAACAACCGCGTCACCATCAACATTAATAAGACGGAGGTGCTCATGTCTACACCTCCACCACCGCCATCCCACAGCCAGCTCCGATGGTTAGTTTTCATCCGCTGCAGGTCTACGAACTGATTTGATTCACTTTGGTCAGAGAGCTGAGCTGGGGCTAGCACGTCACCTTCATCATCAGGACGACTTCTTACGAACTCTTCATGTTAAAGAAGAGTTTGAAGTCACTTGGACCACCCAGCGGACGGCAAAGGACTTGTACACCACCTTCATTCTCCAAAAACTCCTCTACGCCTTCACTGCTTGGGCGTCCTCCATCAATAAGACCCAGCAGCGCCAACAATAGAGAGTTCAAAAGCGGGATTTCAAACAGATTCTGGGCAACACATACCAACCTACGAGAATGCATTCGCCCAGCTGAACCTGCCCGCGCCATAGACACCTGTTCCCACCTGCCCTCCTTCCTCTCACCCGACCCACTGGACACTACAACACTTCTTCAGGTCAGACCCGGTAGTGACAGGTATAACCTTAGCGTTGTCCCGGCTACGGTGAAAGCGATCAACACCTCCACGGTCATTATAGCCACCCCTCCCTACAAACAAACACACACACACACACACACACACACACACACACACACACACACACACACACACATATACGCACACACACCTAAAACGCGCATCGCCTTGGAGAACATAGGCGCCCCAATCTCTTCGATACACTCCACTCCACAGCCCTCATACACCCATCCACACCTCACAACTCATTACCTTGTATACTTTCATATTTCATAATTGTATTTTGTATATATATATATATATATATATATATATATATATATATATATATATATATATATATATATATATATATATATATATATATATATATATATATATATATATATATCACATACACACACCAGGTAGTACTCACGTTAAACATAAAGGTAAAGTTGTACGCAGGTGGGTTTGCACGCGCCGTGCAAGTGAGAGTAGCCGAGTCTCCAGCTCTCAACCCTCGACCAGTCACAGTCCTCGTCCCTTGGTCAGCACTATTCAGGTGTTCTTTTTCCCCTTCACGTCCGTATCTCATCAGACTAATACTTGCCTCAGGGACGTCTGCATCAGGAAAAAGACAAAATAAATGAATATGGCTCTGTATATATATATATATATATATATATATATATATATATATATATATATATATATATATATATATATATATATATATATAGATACACACATCAAAGGATGCGGCTCAAGGGCAACAAAAAGTACAAAAAAAGCCCGCTACTCGCCGATCCCACAAAAGTAAAAAGTAAAGAGTAGCCATAAGAGAGGCCTTTATACACTTCTTGAAATTGGTCAAGTCATAGGCAGGAGGAAATACAGACGAAGGAAGACTGTTCCAGAGTTTACCAGTGAAGGGGATGAAAGAATGGAGATGCTGGTTAACTTTTGCATAAGGGGTTTGGACAGTATAGGGATGAGCATGAGTAGAAAGTCGTGTGCAGCGGGGCCGCGGGAGGGGGGGAGGCATGCAGTTAGCAAGTTCAGAGGAGCAGTCAGCATGAAAATATATATAGAAGATAGAAAGAGAAGCAACATGGCGGCGGAATTTAAGAGGTAGAAGGCTATTAGTAAGAGGAGGAGAGCTGATGAGACGAAGAGCCTTAGACTCCACTCTGTCCAGAAGAGCCGTGTGAGTGGAGCCCCCCCCACACGTGAGATGCATACTCCATACGAGGGCGGACAAGGCCCCTATATATGGAAAGCATCTGTGCGGGGGAGAATAACTGGCGGAGACGATACAGAACACCCAACCTTGAGGAAGCTGATTTAGTAAGAGAGAAGATGTTTCCAGTTGAGTGTTGTCGAAGAATAAGGGGTAGGTATTCGGAAGATTATGTCGAGTTGATAGGTGGAGAAACTGGGTTTTTAAGGCATTGAAGGACACAGGGTTCCTTCTACCCCAATCGGAAATGATAGTAAGGTCTGAGGTTAAGCGTTCTGCAGCCTCCAGTCTGGAGTCTTGTAATTCCTGTTGAGAGGATCTTCTGTTGAAAGAAGTTGAATAATGCAGAGTGGAGTCGTCAGCGTATGAGTGGATAGGACAGTTTGTTATGGAAAGAAGATCATTGAAGAATAACAGGAAGAGAGTGGGTGATAGGACAAAGCCCTGTGGATCACCACTGTTAATAGGTTTAGGGGAAGAACAGTGACCGTCTACCACAGCAGAGATAGAACAGTCAGAAAGGAAACTGGAGATAGAGGAACAGAGAGAGGGATAGAATCCGAAAGAGGGCAGTTTAGAAAGCAAAGACTTGTGCCAGACTCTCGAAAGCTTTTGATATGTCTAGCGCTACCGAGAAAGTTTCATCGAAACGGCTAAAAGAGGATGACCAAGAGTCAGTTAAAGCAAGAAGATCGCCAGAAGAACGCCGCTTGCGGAAGCCATTCTGGCGATCAGATAGAAGGTCAGAAGTGGAAAGGTTCTTTTGAATCTTCCGGTTAAGGATTGATTCAAAAGCTTTATATAAGCAGGAAAGTAAAGCTATGCGGCGGTAGTTTGAGGGATTGGATCGGTCACCCTTCTTAGGCACAGGCTGTATGAAGGCATACTTTCAACAGGAAAGAAAGAAGGTAGATGTTGACAGGCAGAGGCAGAAGAGTTTGACCAGGTAGGGTGTCAGCACGGAAGCACAGTTTTTAAGGACAATAGGAGGCACTCCATTAGGTCCATAAGACTTCTGAGAGTTGAGGTCAGAGAGGGCATAGAAAACATCACTCTTAAGAATCTTAATAACAGGCATAAAAGAGTCAGAGGGGGGATGAGTAGGAGGAATATGCCCAGAATCGTCCAGAGTAGAGCTGCTACAGAAAGTTTGAGAGAAGAGATCAGCCTTAGAGATAGATGAGACGGCGGTGCTGCCGTCAGGGTGAAGGAGAGGAGGGAAAGATGAAGAAGTGAAATTGGAGGAGATATTTTTGGCTAGGTGCCAGAAGTTACGGGAAGAATTAGAAAAAGCAAGGTTTTGACATTTTCTATTTATGAAAGATGTTTTGGTAAGTCGAAGAATAGATCTGGCACGATTCCGGGCTGAAATATAAAGATCATGGTTAGCAGGAGTGCGAAGGCTCTGGTACTTTTTGTGACAGCACGAGAACAAGCGTGATTAAACCAAGGCTGTTTAGCATGAGGAGTAGAGAAAGTACGTGGAATGTATGCCTCCATTCCAGAGACAATCACCTCTGTAATGCGCTGGGCACACAAAGAGGGGTCTCTATCCTAGAAGCAGTAGTCATTCCACGGGAAATCGGAAAAGTACATCCTCAGGCCGTCCCACTGAGCTGAAGCAAAATGGCAGAAGCATCGCCTCTTCGGTGGGTCATAAGGATGTACAGGAGCGATAGGACAGGATACAGAAATAAGGTTGTGATCGGAGAAGCCGAACGGAGAGAACAGTTTGACAGAGTAAGCAGAAGGGTTAGAGGTAAGGAAGAGGTCTAATATGTTGGGCCGGTCTCCAGGACGGTCGGGAATACGTGTAGGGTGCTGAACCAGCTGTTCTAGATCGCTGAGGAGAGCACAGTTGTAGGCTTGTTCACCAGGCTGATCAGTGAAAGAGGATGAGAGCCAAAGCTGGTGGTGAACATTGAAATCCCCAAAGATGGAGATTTCAGCGATGTGCTGCACTTTAAAGTTCAAGTAGTCAAAGAATTTAACATGGTTAGTAATGTTAGGTGAGAGATAAACAGCACTTTATTACAGCATTAAGTAATACAATGACAATGATGTCTTGGCCAGATGGTGGGAAATTCTGAAAACTCAAGGTCGTGGGCACGAGAGCAAGTGATTTCGTTGCGCACGTTGGCGCAACATCCAGCTTTGGATTGAAATTTAGGATAGAGATAGGAGGGAACAGAGTAGAGATTGCTGGCAGTAGCCTCAGAGACCTATGTTTCGGTGAGGAAGAGAAAGTGAGGTTTAGAGGAAGAGATATGGTGTTCCACAGAATGAAAATTAGAACGAAGACCGCGAATGTTGCAGAAATAGATAAGAAAGAGGTTCAAGGAGTTATCAAGACACCTCTCAAGTCGGCAGCCAGAAGGGGAGTCCTCCCTGCGAGAATTTGTGGTACCCCCCCATCAGGCGGGGACTCCGAGGCATTGTTTTGGTACGCCATTTTGAATTTTGAATTTTGGGAAAAGGTGTGTATGTTGTGTGAATGTAGTGTGGTGTGGATAGAGAGAGGATCTGTCTTTAGAGAGCATGCTGAACTACTCTCTGGTGTTGATGATGTGAGGACATGGGAAGGGACTTTCGAGGGCTTCAGCACCCTCCTATCTTCCCATACATACCTCACCGGGAGTGGCTTGCGCCCGTTCGGTGTCTTCCTACCTACTCCAGCCATAAATATATATATATATATATATATATATATATATATATATATATATATATATATATATATATATATATATATATATATATATATATATATATATATATATATATATATATATATATATATATATATATATATATATATATATATATATATATATATATATATATATATATATATATATATATATATCTTGGGAGATTTTAATGTTCACCACCAGTTTTGGCTTTCATCATCTTTCACTGACCAGCCTGGTGAACAAGCCAACAACTTTGCTCTCCTCAGTGACTTAGAGCAGTTGGTTCAACACCGTACACCTATTCCCGACCGTCTTGGAGACCGGCCCAACCTTATTTCTGTATCCTGTCCTATCGCTCCTGTACACCCTCTGGACCCACCGAAGAGGCGATGCTTCTGGCATTTTGCTTCAGCTCGGTGGGACGACCTGAGGATATACTTTTCCGATTTCCCGTGGAATGATTACTGCTTCCAGGATAGAGACCCCTCTGTGTGTGCCCAGCGCATCACAGAGGTGATTGTCTCTGGAATGGAGGCATACATTCCACGTACTTTCTCTACTCCTCATGCTAAAAAGCCTTGGTTTAATCACGCTTGTTCTCGTGCTATCAAAGATAGAGAGGCAGCTCACAAAAGGTACCAGAGCCTTCGAACTCCCGCTAACCATGACCTTTACATTTCTGCCCGGAATCGTGCCAAATCTATTCTCCGACTTACCAAAAGCTCCTTCACTGATAGAAAATGCCAAAACCTTGCTTTTTTTTTATTCTTCCCGAGACTTCTGGCATCTAGCCAAAAACATCTCCAACTTCACTTCTTCATCTTTCCCTCCTCTCCTTAGTCCTGACGGCAACACCGCCGTCTCATCTATCTCTAAGGCTGAACTCTTCTCTCAAACTTTCTCTAAAAACTCCACTCTGGACGATTCTGGGCATATTCCTCCTACTCATCCCCCCTCTGACTCCTTTATGCCTGTTATTAAGATTCTTAAGAGTGATGTTTTCTATGCCCTCTATGGCCTCAATCCTCAGAAGGCTTATGGACCTGATGGAGTGCCTCCTATTGTCCTTAAAAACTGTGCTTCCGTGCTGTCACCCTGCCTGATCAAACTCTTTCGCCTCGGTCTGTCACCATCTACCTTTCCTTCCTGCTGGAAGTATGCCTTCATACAGCCTGTGCCTAAGAAGGGTGACGGATCCAATCCCTCAAACTACCGTCCTATAGCTTTGCTTTCTTGTCTGTCTAAAGCTTTTGAATATATCCTTAACCGGAAGATTCAAAAGCACCTTTCCAATTCTGACCTTCTATCTGATCGCCAGTATGGGTTCCGCAAGGGGCGTTTTACTGGTGATCTCCTTGCCTACCTAACTGATTCTTGGTCATCCTCTCTTAGCCGTTTCGGTGAAACCTTTGCTATTGCGCTTGACATATCAAAAGCCTTTTATAGGGTCTGGCACAAATCTTTGCTTTCCAAACTACCCTCCTACGGTTTCTATCCTTCTCTCTGTACCTTTATCTCCAGTTTCCTCTCTGACCGTTCTATTCTGCTGTGGTAGACGGTCACTGTTCTTCCCCTAAACCTATTAATAGTGGTGTTCTGCAGGTTTCTGTCCTCTCTCCCACTCTGTTTCTGTTGTTCATTGATGATTTTCTTTCCAAAACAAACTGTCCTATCCATTCTTACGCCGATGACTTTACTCTGCATTATTCAACTTCTTTTAATAGAAGACCCACCCAACAGGAACTGAATGATTCCAGGCTGGAGGCGGCAGAGCGCTTAGCCTCAGACCTTACTATTATTTCCGATTGGGGCAAGAAGAACTTGGTATCCTTCAATGCCTCAAAAACACAGTTTCTCCACCTATCCACTCGACACAATCTTCTAAACAAATATCCCCTTTACTTTGACAACACTCAGCTATCAACTTCTTCAACACTAAACATTCTCGGTCTATCCTTAACTCAAAATCTTAACTGGAAACTTCAAATCTCTTCTCTTACTAAATCAGCTTCCTAGAGGCTGGGCGTTCTGTACCGTCTGTTCTTCTCCCCTGCACAGTTCCTCTCCATTTACAGTTGCCTTGTCCGCCCTCGTATGTAGTATGCATCTCACGTGTGGGGGAGCTCCACTCACACAGCTCTCTTGGACAGAGTGGAGTCTAAGGCTCTTCGTCTCATCAGCTCTCTTCCTCTTACTAATAGTCTTCTACCTCTTAATTTTCGCCGCCATGTTGCCTCTCTTTCTATCTTCTATCGATATTTTCATGCTGACTGCTTTTCCGAACTTGCATGCCTCCCCCCTCCCACGGCCTCACCACACACGACTTTCTACTCAAGCTCATCCCTTTACTGTCCAAATAAATCCCTTACGCAAGAGTTAACCAGCATCTTCACTCTTTCATCCTTCACGCTGGTAAACTCTGAAACAATCTTCCTTTTTCTGTATTTCCTCCTGCCTACGACTTGAACTCTTTCAAGAGGAGGGTATCAGGATACCTCTCCTCCTGAAATTGACCTTTTTTTACATTTGTTACCTTTTTTTTATGCCCTTGAAGTGATTCCTCTGCTGTAAAAAAAAAAATAATAATAATAATTATATATATATATATATATATATATATATATATATATATATATATATATATATATATATATATATATATATATATATATATATATATATATAGATATATATATATATATATATTCAGTACTGTTCTTTTATGTGCTTTTGTAATTGTTTTCAAGTGAGCTAAGTGTGGGTAAAGTTTTTATGTGATCAGGAACATAATTCTAAAGTTTTGGTCCATAGTAAGACAATGAATTTTGAAAAAGTGACAGATTATGTAATGGTGTACGGAGACCTCGTGTGCGTGTGGGATAGTTGTGTTGTGGATGAGAGGTTACATTGCCAGTATTAAGTTTTTTTTTTTTTTTTTTTTACATCTCGGCCTGTAACGCCGGTAAGCTTTCTTCAGGGGCCTGGATGGTCGTCGGCCCAAGCCTGTTATGGCACAGGCAATTTTTTTTTTATAGTGGCGCCAGTGCTGTCACCCTGCCTGGTCAAACTCTTTCGCCTCTGCCTGTCAACATGTACCTTTCCTTCTTGTTGGAAGTATGCCTTTATACAGCCTGTGCCTAATAAGGGTGACCGCTCCAATCCCTCAAACTACCGTCCTATAGCTTTACTTTCTTGTCTATCTAAAGCTTTTGAATCAATCCTTAACCGGAAGATTCAAAAGCACCTTTCCACTTCTGACCTTCTATCTGATCGCCAGTATGGGTTCCGCAAGGGGCGTTCTACTGGTGATCTCCTAGCCTTCTTAACTGATTCTTGGTCATCCTCTCTTAGCCATTTCGGTGAAATCTTTGCTATTGCACTAGACATATCAAAAGCTTTTGATAGGGTCTGGCACAAATCTTTGCTTTTCAAACTACCCTCCTACGGTTTTTATCCTTCTCTCTGTACCTTTATCTCCAGTTTCCTTTCTGACCATTCTATTTCTGTTGTGGTAGACGGTCACTGTTCTTCCCCTAAATCTATTAACAGTGGTGTCCCACAGGGTTCTGTCCTATCTCCCACTCTTTTTCTGTTGTTCATTGATGATCTTCTTTCCAAAACGAACTGTCCTATCCATTCCTACGCCGATGATTCCACTCTGCATTACTCAACTTCTTTTAATAGAAGACCCACCCTTCAGGAACTTAACGACTCAAGGCTGCCTCAGACCTTTCAACGCCTCCTCCACCTATCCACTCGACACAATCTTCCAAACAACTATCCCCTATTCTTTGACAATACTAAGCTATCACCTTCTTCAACACTAAACATCCTCCGTCAATCGTTAACACAAAATCTCAATTGAAAACTTCATATCTCTTCTCTAACTAAATCAGCTTCCTCGAGGCTGGGCGTTCTGTACCGTCTCCGCCAGTTCTTCTGCCTCACAGTTGCTGTCCATATACAGGGGCCTTGTCCGCCTCTCATGTGTGGGGGCTCCACTCACAGCTCTTCTGGACAGAGTGGGCTAGGCTCTTCGTCTCATCAGCTCTCCTCCTCTTACTGATTGTCTTCTACCTCTTAAATTCCGCAGCAATGTTGCCTCTCTTTCTATCTTCTATCGATATTTCAATTATGACTACTCTTCTGAAATTTCTAACTGCATGCCTCCCCCTACCGCGGCCCCTGCTGCACTCGACTTTCTACTCATGCTCATCCCTATACTGTCCAAACCCCTTATGCAAGAGTTAACCAGCATCTTCACTCTTTCATCCCTCACGCTGGTAAACTCTGGAACAATCTTCTTTCATCTGTATTTCCTCCTGCCTACGACTTGAACTCTTTCAAGAGGAGGTTATCAGGACACCTCTCCTCCCGTATTTGATCTTCCTTTCGGCCACCTCTTTTGTTTCTTTTTAGGAACAGCAAGTAGCGGGCTTTTTTTTCATTATTTTATTTTTTGTGTGCCCTTGAGCTGCCTCCTTTTTTGTACAAAAAAAATATATATATATATATATATATATATATATATATATATATATATATATATATATATATATATATATATATATATAGATATATATATATATATATATATATATATATATATATATATATATATATATATATATATATATATATATATATACAAAAAAAATTTTTTATCCAATTTATAAAAAAATCAATTCCAATCAGTTCATCACGTATTAAAGATACAGGTTTACATAAATATAAAACTTGCAAGAAGTGAAACAAAAATAAATAGTTTATCTTATTTTTTATAAGTTAAAAAGTTTTTTTTTATTTTTTTTTTACAGCAGAGGAGTCAGTTCAAGGGCATAAAAAAATGTAACAAATGTGAAAAAAAGCCCGCTACTCACTGCTCCTATAAAGAGTTAGAGGAGTGGCCGAAAGATAGGTCAATTTCAGGAGGAGAGGTGTCCTGATACCCTCCTCTTGAAAGAGTTCAAGTCGTAGGCAGGAGGAAATACTGATGAAGGAAGATTGTTCCAGAGTTTACCAGCGTGAGGGATGAAAGAGTGAAGATGCTGGTTAACTCTTGCGTAAGGGATTTGGACAGTAAAGGGATGAGCTTGAGTAGAAAGTCGTGTGTGGCGAGGTCGCGGGAGGGGGGGAGGCATGCAGTTAGCAAGTTCAGAAGAGCAGTCAGCATGAAAATATCGATAGAAGATGAAAAGAGAGGCAACATGGCGGCAAAATTTAAGAGATACAAGACTATTAGTAAGAGGAGGAGAGCTGATGAGACGAAGAGCCTTAGACTCCACTCTGTCCAAAAGAGTTGTGTGAGTGGAGCCCCCCCACACTTGAGATGCATACTCCATACGAGGGCAGACAAGGCCCCTGTAAATGGATAGCAACTGTGCGGGGGAGAAGAAGTGGCGGAGACAGTACAGAACGCCCAGCCTCGAGGAAGCTGATTTAGTAAGAGAAGAGATATGAAGTTTCCATTTGAGATTTTGTTAAGGATAGACCGAGGATGTATAGTGTTGAAGAAGGTAACAGCTGAGTGTTGTCAAATAATAGGGGAGAGTTGTTTGGAAGATTGTGTCGAGTAGATAGGTGGAGAAACTGTGTTTTTGAGGCGTTGAAGGACACCAAGTTCTTCTTGCCCCAATCAGAAATAATAGTGAGGTCTGAGGCTAAGCGTTCTGCCGCCTCCATCCTGGAATCATTTAGTTCCTGTTGGGTGGGTCTTCTATTAAAAGAAGTTGATTAATGCAGACTAGAGTCATCGGCGTAAGAATGGATAGGACAGTTCGTTTTGGAAAGATCATCAATGAACAACAGAAAGAGAGTGGGAGAGAGGACAGAAACCTGCGGAACACCACTATTAATAGGTATAGGGGAAGAACAGTGACCGTCTACCACAGCAGAGATAGAACGGTCAGAGAGGAAACTTGAGATAAAGGTACAGAGAGAAGGATAGAAACCGTAGGAGGGTAGTTTGGAAACAAAGATTTGTGCCAGACCCTATCAAAGGCTTTTGATATGTCCAGCGCAATAGCAAAGGTTTCACCGAAACGGCTAAGAGAGGATGACCAAGAGTCAGTTAGGAAGGCAAGGAGATCACCAGTAGAATGCCCCTTGCGGAACCCATACTGGCGATCAGATAGAAGGTCAGAAGTGGAAAGGTGCTTTTGAATCTTCCGGTTAAGGATTGATTCAAAAGCTTTAGATAGACAAGAAAGCAAAGCTATGGGACGGTAGTTTGAGGGATTGGAACGGTCACCCTTCTTAGGCACAGGCTGTATGAAAGCATACTTCCAGAAGGAAGGAAAGGTAGATGTTTACGGGCAGAGGCGAAAGAGTTTGACCAGGCAGGGTGTCAGCACTGAAGCACATTTTTTAAGGACAATAGGAGGCACTCCATCAGGCCCATAAGCCTTCTGAGAATTGAGGCCAGAGAGGGCATAGACAACATCATTCTTAAGAATCTTAATAACAGGCATAAAGGAGTCAGAGGGGGGATGAATAGAAGGAATATGCCCAGAATCGTCCAGAGTGGAATTTTTAGAGAAAGTTTGAGAGAAGAGTTCAGCCTTAGAGATAGATGAGACGGCGGTGCTGCCGTCAGGACTAAGGAGAGGAGGGAAAGATGAAAAAAGGAAGTTAGAGGAGATGTTTCTGGCTAGATGCCTGAAGTCACGGGAAGAATTAGAAAAAGCAAGGTTTTGGCATTTTCTATCAACGAGTTTTTGGTAAGTCTGAGAATAGATTTGGCACGATTCCGGGCAGAAATGTAAAGATTCTGGTTAGCGAGAGTTCGAAGGCTCTGGAACCTTTTGTGAGCTGCCTCTCTATCTTTGACAGCACGATAACAAGCGTGATTAAACCAAGGCTTTTTAGCATGAGGAGTAGAGAAAGTACGTGGAATGTATGCCTCCATTCCAGAGACAATCACCTCTGTGATGCGCTGGGCACACACAGAGGGGTCTCTATCCTGGAAGCAGTAATCATTCCACATGAAATCGGAAAAGTACATCCTCAGGTAGTCCCATCGAACTGAAGCAAAATGCCAGAAGCATCGCCTCTTTGGTGGGTCCAGAGGGTCTACAGGAGCGATAGGACAGGATACAGAAATAAGGTTGTGATCGGAGGAGCCCAACGGAGAGAACAGTTTGACAGAGTAAGCAGAAGGGTTAGAGGTAAGGAAGAGATCTAGTATGTTGGGCCGGTCTCCAAGACGGTCGGGAATACGTGTAGGGTGCTGAACCAACTGCTCTAGGTCATTGAGGAGAGCAAAGTTGTAGGCTTGTTCACCAGGCTGGTCAGTGAAAGAGGATGAAAGCCAAAGCTGGTGGTGAACATTGAAATCTCCCAAGATGGAGATTTCAGCGAAGGGAGAGTGGGTCAAGATGTGCTCCACTTTAGAGTTCAAGTAGTCAAAGAATTTTACATAGTTAGTAGAGTTAGGTGAGAGATAAACAGCACAGATGTATTTAGTAGTAGAATGACAATGAAGTCTTAGCCAGATGATGGAAAATTCAGAAGAGTCAAGGTCGTGGGCACGAGAGTAAGTGATGTCGTTGCGCACGTAGGCGCAACATCCAGCTTTGGATTGAAATTTAGGATAGAGATAGCAGGAGGGAACAGAGTAGAGATTGCTGTCAGTAACCTCAGAAACCTGTGTTTCGATGAGGAAAAAGAAGGTGTGGTTTAGAGGAGGAGAGATGGTGTTCCACAGAATGAAAATTAGAACGAAGACCGCGAATGTTGCAGAAATTGAGAAGAAAAAGGCTCGAGGAGTTATCAAGACACCTCTCAGGTCGGCAGCCAGAAGGGGAGTCCTCTCTGGGGGAATTTGTGCCCCCCCCCCGCCCCCTAGGCCGGGTCTCCGAGGCATGGTTATTAAACGCCATTTTGAATTTCGAATTTTGTTGTGTGATTGTAGTGTGGTGCGGAAAGAAGAGGATCTGTCTTTAGAGAGCATGCTGAACTACTCTCTGGTGTAGATGAGACAATAGGGAAACGGTTAGTGAGGTAATGGGAAGGGTCTTTGGAGGGCTTCAGCACCCTCCTCACTTCCCATATATACCTCACCGGGAGTGGCTTGCGCCCGTTCGGTAGGTGTCTTCCTACCTACTCCAGCCACTTGTGCATTTAGTCCTCTTTAAAGTGGTACCTAAAACATTAAAATCGGTATATTTTTGGACGGATGAATAGGGAAAAATGTGTGAAAACCTTTGTTTTGAGAAAACGGCCTTTTAATTTTTGTCCCCTTTATTTCCAGCTCTCAGATTACTTAATGTTACTAGTCGCCAAAATTACATTTTTAAAGTTTGCAAAAATGTTTCTAAGCATATTCCTGATGCCTTCTAGCTGTTGATATCGCACCTGGCCCCCCTTACAATGTAAGTAAAGAAAATTGTGTTTGGGGAGGCGCTGGCTGAGTGGTTAGCGTGCGGGCCCCGCATTCACTGCGTTCTGGACAACGCGGGTTCGAATCCGCCGCCCCCCTGGGATTTTTCAGTCACCGCCGAGTGGCCTAAGACTATCCACATGCTGTCCTGAAAACCACCCATCAAGAAGGACCCTAGAGGAAACCGTCCAAGTGAATCAAGAATAAGCTCCGGGGAGCAACATGAGCGAAGTATAGATGGCGCCAATCTAAATACTTGCCTGCGCCTTGACGGGCACGTACCACGTACTCAAGAAAGCCTACCGGCGCTATAGGCTAACACGTGAAAAGAAAAGAAAAAAGTATCATCGTTCTAAGAACGTGGGTTTCAGAAGGCGCGACCTTCCTCATTGTCAAAGGTTTTATTAGTAGTTTCCAGCCTCATACCCTTTACTGACACGCATTTTTTGTTTTTTATTTGATCGTTTGGCTGGAGTCTGTGAGCGTTTTATTGGTTGTTCCTGGATCTATCATCATACGACGCTCTGAGGGCTCTGAACAAGCCGTCGGCTCCACATACGCTGTCATGCCTAGCTCCACTACCAGACATGTGATTTATCGAAAAAATGCATCAGAAATACTAATAATTACGTGTGTAATGATATTTTACCATGAATATTGATGTAAACAAAAAGCATGCTGTTGTCCACGTGAGTCCGGGGGTGCGCGGGACCTTTAAATTTGCCCTATATAGAGAGAGATTTTTCCAAAACCGGGCACGGGTGAAGTGTCCTAGTCCACATGTATATCTCAGTAGCTTTAACTCAATTTCCATATTTTTTTTCATAAAAGCACTACCTCAAGGTCCAAGAAGAAAAAAAGGAAAATCTAAACAGAGAGGAAAGAGGTTGGAGTACATATTGCCCCCTCTACTTGCTTTCCCGGCTGATGAAATGTCAAAACGTCTTCCTGGTGTATCTCCATCGACGGGGGAGGTGTCATATGCCGGAGAGAGACAGAAGGGGAAGGAATTATAGGAGAAGGGAACAGATCCCGGGAGACGGGATACAACCCCCGATTAATACCTGGTACCCATTCACTGCTGGGTGGACAGGGGCGTAGGGTATCGGGAAAGCCGCCCAAATTTTTCCACTCCGCCCGGGAATCGAACCCGGGCTCTCTCGGTTGTGAGCCGAGTGTCCTAACCACTGCACCACGAAGCCCCCCGATTTCCCGTGGAATGACTACTGCTTCCAGGATAGAGTCCCCTATGTGTGTGCCCAGCGCATTACAGAGGTGATTGTCTCTGGAATGGAAGCATATATTCCATGTACTTTCTCTACTACTCATGCTAAAAAGCCTTGGTTTAATCATGCTTGTTATCGTGCTGTCAAAGACAGAGAGGCAGCTCACAAAAGGTACCAGAGCCTTCGCACTCCTGCTAACCATGATCTTTATATATCAGCCCGGAATGGTGCCAAATCTCTTCTTCGACTTACCAAAACATCTTTCATAAATAGAAAATGTCAAAACCTTGCTTTTTCTAATTATTTCCGTGACTTCTGGCACCAAGCCAAAAATATCTCCTCTAATTTCACTTCTTCACCTTTCCCTCCTCTCCTTAACCCTGACGGCAGCACCGCCGTCTCATCTATCTCTAAGGCTGAACTCTTCTCTCAAACTTTGTGTAACAACTCCACGCTGGATGATTCTGGGCATATTCCTCCTATTCATCCCCCCTCTGACTCCTTTATGCCTGTTATTAAGATTCTTAAAAGTGATGTTTTCTATGCCCTCTCTGGCCTCAACTCTCAGAAGGCTTATGGATCTGATGGAGTGCCTCCTATTGTCCTTAAAAAATGTGCCTCCGTGCTGACACCCTGCCTGGTCAAACTCTTCGCCTTTTTTTTTTTTTTTTTACGTTTTCGCCTATGGCGCCGCTAGGCTTGATTTTGAAGGGGCCTGATGGTATGGCCCAGCCCGTTGTGGCGCCGGCCAGTGTTTATAGTGGCGCCATCTTGCATTGGTTCATGCTGCCCTCCCGGAGCTCATCTTTAATCCTAGAATCTAGAGTCCGGGTTGATAGGTGGTCTTCTGGACAGCATGTGGGTAGTTTTAAGCCACTCGGCTGCGGCTGAAAAATCCCAGGTCGGTGTCACCGGGCGGGGCGCGATCCCGCGTCGTCCTGAACGCGGCGCCGTCACGCTATCTACTCAGCCACCGCCTCCCCATGCCTGTGAACATTTACCTTTCCTTCCTGCTGGAAGTATGCCTTCATACAGCCTGTGCAAGAGGGGTGACCGTTCCAATCCCTCAAACTACCGCCCTATAGCTTTACTGTGCTGCCTATCTAAAGCTTTTGAATCAATCCTTAACCGGAAGATTCTAAAGCACCTATCCACTTCTGATCTTCTATCTGATCGCCAGTATAGGTTCCGCAAGGGGCGTTCTGCTGGCGATCTTCTTGCTCTCTTAACTGACTCTTGGTCATCCTCTCTTAGCCGTTTCGGTGAAACTTTCTCAGTTGCGCTAGACATATCGAAAGCCTTCGGTAGAGTCTGGCACAAGTCTTTGCTTTCTAAACTGCCCTCTTTCGGATTCTATCCCTCTCTCTGTTCCTTTACCTCCAGTTTCCTTTCCTTTCCGGTCACTGTTCTTCCCCTAAACCTATCAACAGTGGTGTCTTACAGGGCTCTGACCTATCACCCACTTTCTTCCTGTTATTCATCAATGATCTTCTTTCCATAACAAGCCGTCCTATCCACTCATACGCTGATGACTGCACTCTACATTATTCAACTTCTTTCAACAGAAGACCCTCTCAACAGGAATCACAAGACTCCAGACTGGAGGCTGCAGAACTCTTAACCTCAAACCTTTCTATCATTTCCGATTGGGGTAAAAGGAACCTTGTGTCCTTCAATGCCTGAAAAAACAAATTTCTTCACCTATCAAATCGACACAATCTTCCAAACACAACACCTATCCCCTATTTTTCGACAACACCCAGCTGTCACCTTCTTCAACACTAAATATCCTCGGTCTATCCTTAGCTCAAAATCTCAACTGAAAACTTCACATCTCTGTTACTAAATCAGCTTCCTCGAGGTTGGGCGTTCTGTATCGTCTCCGCAAGTTCTTGTCCGCCCTCGTATGGAGTATGCATCTCACGTGTGGGGGGCTCCACTCAAACATTTATCAGGGACAGAGTGGAGTCTAAGGCTCTTCGTCTCATCAGCTCTCCTCCTCTTACTGACAGCCTTCTACCCCTTAAGTTCCGCTGCCATGTTGATTATCTTTCTATCTTCTGTCGATATTTTCATGCTGACTGCTCTTCTGAACTTGCTAACTGCATGCCTCCCCTCCTCCCGCGGCCCCGCTGCACACGACTTTCTACTCATGCTCATCCCTATACTGTCCAAACCCCTTATGCAAGAGTTAACCAGCATCTCCATTCTTTCATCCCCTTCACTGGTAAACTCTGGAACAGTCATCCTTCTTCTGTATTTCCTGCTGCCTATGACTTGACCTTGTTCAAGAAGAGCAAGACACCTCTCCACCCGAAATTGACTTATCTTTTGGCTACTCTTAACTTTTTACTTTCGACGGAGCGGCGAGTGGCGGCCTTTTTTTGGTACTTTTTTTGTTGCCCTTGAGCCGCATCCTTTGATGTAAAAAAAAAGCATGTAATTCTAGCCGGCATAGCAGGGCTGCCTTTTGAATGTGGGCGAGGTAGAGTTAGTGAGTTGTGTTCTTCCTCACCTACAGGGCTCTTTCTTCTTGTTCTGCCCAGAAAGTGGTGAGGACGTTACTCTGGCTCTGCGCTATTGCGTCGTTACCAATTGGCTTGATCTTATCTCCGCACGGGTCTCTCTTAAGGGGGAGATTCGCCTTAATTTTTGTAGATGCGGGTGAAAAATATCGGTTTTCTGTTCTACAGCCAGGCAACACCTAGTATCCCTCTAGTATCAAATGGTGAAGTTCTTTTTTCTCTACCGCAATTTTAAAGGGCCTAGCGAGCAGCCCTTTAAATGTCTATTAAATGTCCGTGACGCGCAAGTAAGGGAGGAGTATGCATGTTTTTTTTGTTTTTTTTTACGCTTGAAATAACTATTTTATGAAGAAATAATGAAGTGAAAACACATTCTCATACCTCTGGCATCCTGAACCATCCTTCCCAACCCTCCCAGCCAGCAGCCAGCAGCGCGTATAGCGATCACGCCGATCAGAGAGAGAAGAGATGCCAGAGGGGTATGACATGCCGCCGCTCCTCCTGCTTATCTTGTACTGATCCGTGCCTTATTTTAAGATCTGCTTCCGAATTCTGAACACAGACATGCCTAAGTTGAAGAGGAGAATACTACAGAGTAGAAGAGCCTGGGTATTGGGCAGGGAGAGGAAGGAAAACATCGCTGCTGAACGTGAGAGTGAGGATGCTGGCCTGCAGCCACCACCACCACCACACATGCTGCCTGCCACGGTACTTCCACCCCCGCCTCCATCACCAACCACACCTGCTGCATCATCATCTGCTGCTTCCACACCTGCTGGATCATCATCTGCTGCATCAACACCTGCTGCATCGTCATCTGCTGCTTCCACACCTGCTGCATCGTCATCTTCAACACCTGCTGCTGCCACGCTTCGCGTGCCACGTGCATTGACAAGGACTCACCTTACATCCAGCCGTTTGCCTGCTGTTACTGAAGAGTATGACGAGAAATATATCGTAACTGGAAGCCAGTTACGTGCTATGGTTGCTGAGCTCCAATGCAAGAAGCGAGGATGCAGGAAGAACGTAGTAGTAACACCTGCTGCTAACAGATGGGACGCCACCATCAGTGTTGATTGCGAGGAATGTGGAACTAATTATTGCCATGCACCACCTAGAACATTCAAGCTAGCAGGTGGGGAGGAAAACAAGTATACTGAAGTAAACCTCCAACAAGTATACCACAGCCTTGTGACGGGTGAGGGTCGAGCAGGCCTTGAAAGTAGGTCTGCTTTCTTAGGTACTGATCGTGAACTCACCGCTGCTTCGTACGTGAGGCACTGCCACTTCCTTTACAACAAAATGCAAGGTCACTACGAGAAAGGGATGGAGATCGTCTATGAATCCGTCAAGGAATTTTACACCTCAAGAGAGATGGCAGAACCTGATGAAGACGGCATCCTTGACGTGGAGGTGTCCTACGACGGGACATGGATGACTCGAGGTCACAAATCACACATTGGTATTGGGTTTGTGATTGATGTGTACACAGGAATCGTGCTTGATTTTGAAGTCCTCTGCAACTATTGCATTGCTTGTGAGAAGAGGAGGATGAAACCATCAAACAAAACCCACAAGTGCCATAAAACTTCGATGGAAAAGTGGTGCGATGGAGGCAGAGGCAGCAAGAAGATTGTGGAGCTGATCCTAAGTCACAAGCTCCGTTACGTTACCATTGTTGGAGATGGTGACTCGAGTGCATTTACGGCTGTGACTGAACTGGACAACGGAAAGGGACCCTACGAAAACGTGAAGGTCAAGAAAGAAGAATGCGTCAACCACGTATGCAAACGCATGGGGACACGCTTACGAAAAATGAAGCAGGAGGCCAGTGTCATCACAAAACAAAAACAGGAAAGACCAGGAAAATGAGTTTGCTTGGTGGAAAAGGAAAATTGACTGATGAAATAGTAGATCATCTTCAATTTTACTATGGAAAAGCCATCAGAGACAACACTGGAAGTGACTTGAAGACCATGAGGGAGGCAGTGTGGTCGAGCTACTTCCATCTAACATCGACTGATGAGAAACCAGGACATGCATTATGTCCGAAGGGAGAAGAGTCTTGGTGTTTTTACAACAGAGCCAAAGCAAGAAATGAAGTCCCACCTGCACACTCCACCAAGAACTTGTACCTTGCTAAGATAGAGTACGAGAGCCTGGAATATATAAAGCAAGTTTACAGGGACCTGACTGCCCCAACACTACTGGAAAAATGCTTGAAAGGGAGGTCACAAAACCCTAACGAATCACTGCATTCTAAAGTGTGGCAGAAGTGTTTGAAAATAAAGCATGCAGGATATTTTAGGGTGAAGTTTGCCAGCCAAGTGACCATCCTAGACCACAACTTTGGTTACGAGAAATATCATCTTCTCACAAGTATGTTTGGATCGAACCCTGCAATGGAAAAAATACTGAAACGAAAGGAGGAAAGAAGACTAACACCTAGAAAGAGGAAGAGACGTCAGAAAAAGAAAACACCAGGCAGCCCTAGCAAACAATATCAGGCTGGGGCGTTCTAATCAAACCTGGCTACAATGAGTGATGTGGCGCATCATGATACCCTTGCCTTCGAGCATGTAATACCTAATAAATTTTTATTATGGGGGGACCAGGTGCCAGATTATTAGGTATAAACACCATATGTATCCATATGCATAAACAAATATAACTGGAATCTCTTATTATAGTTTCACTTCACTTGGAACATGAAAAATCGGAAGGCAAACTTTGATCGCTGTTTTCTCAAAACCATGGATTTTCACACACAAATGCTATCTCCTCCTTTAGTTTTTGTCCGATTTGGCCGAAATTTTGGGACAAAAGCATTGAATGGTTGTAGAAAATGAATCCGATTCCAAAATTTGAAAATAGGTAAAAACTTTTTTCAGTGATTTTTTCACGTCTAGACTAGTAAAAAAAAAAAATAATAAAAAAGAATAAAAAAATATTTTCAAAAATTTCGGTTCGGATATATGGTAACATAGATGATGTGATATTACTGTAAAAATCACATTAAAATTGGTGAAGAATTGGCGATTCCAAACGAATTCCAAAATTTTTGAAAAAACACAAAAAAATTCATAATTTTTTTTTTCAGTCATATCCACACCAAATATGGATATGATGATTAGCATAATGCTATGCATGTACTGTGTGAATTAGAAGAAACTCGCGCTATTTCTTAAACATAGGGGGATCTCCCCCTTAACTGGAGCTTGTATGCGCATCTGCTAGAGGTTGTCTGCTGAGCTGAGAGGAGTGTGTCTTCCTTTGTCTCCGACCACGTACATGGTAAGTACCTGACCTCACTTCCACCGCGCCGTCCTAAGTTAAGCTCCAGCTAGGATAAACTTTTAGTATTTTAGCCTGTGGGGTGCATGTCTGTATGCGTGTGGTTGTGACCGAGTACGTGATAGGTGATGTCTTTTCTTGTGAATGAAGTGTTAAGTTTTGCGCACGTGTGTTGCTAACCCTGGCACCTGGGTAAGGCAAGGAAGGTATCCACTCCTAGTTACCCCCGTGGGTGGTTGCAAGCACCCTCAAGGGCAGGGTTAGGTTGGATGTGTAATCTTTCTTGCAGGTCCAACTATGTGCCTCCAGCAGTCCCTGGAGGAGGTCCACGTGGTTGCCTGCAGGCGTTTTGAAAGTGTTCCGGCTCGTCTTCGCCTTATGTCTACGCTTTCACCACCAAGTTAAAAATAATTATAATATAACCCCAGCAAACCCTTGACAGTCGAGTTATCACAAACGGGAAGGAATATTTTTTTGTCCCTTTCTGAATATTAAAAGAATAAAATCAAAATGGATAGCACCATGCAAATGAGAAAAAAATATTAATCCAAAAATTTACGAGACTTTGCAGTTTACATTTCAAACGAAGTGATTATGCAGCAATCTTGACGCATGAATTGCCAGTACCCAAATGATTAAGGGAACTGAAGGCTGATGTGCCACTGGATCACCAAACTGCATCACAAGGTATGATTGATAGAAGAAACAAGAAATCAAAGTATATCAGCACTGTGTGTGCAGGTGTAAGGATATGGGAGTGTAATGGAAGGTGTGGGGCCTAAGGGAAGTTGCTGGTTTGAGTGAGGATGTGGGAATGAGGGAAGGTGTGGGAGTGATGGAAGATGAATGGGTGGGTGAGGATAGTGGAGTGTGGGGGAAGGTGTGGTGTGTGAGGTAATGTGTCGGGGTTATGGAATGTATGGGTATGTGATGGAGGGTGTGCGGATGAATGGGGATATGGGGGAGTAAGGATGTTGGAGTGTAAAGGAAGGTGTTGGGTGTGAGGGTGTTTGACGTGAAGGTAGGCGGGGGTTGTGATGGAAAATGTGCGAGGTCATTATATTTTACAGCTAGGGAGGCAGCCCAAGGTAAAATACAAAAAAAAAACATTAACAAAGAAGCCCCACAACGCTGCTCCGACAAAATAAAATAAAAAGATTGGGAGGTCAGAAGAGAGGAAGATTTCGTGTGAATACTGGATAGGGATGAGAGGGTTTTGATACTCTTGTCTTGATAGGGTTCAAGTCGTAGGTACGAGGAAATACAGGCGAAGGAGGGCTGTTCCAGAATTTACCAGCGGGAGGGACAAAAGAATGAAGATGCTGTTTAACTCTCGCATAGTAGATTTGGGAAGGCGGTGGCCGAGTGGTCAGCGTGCGGGCGTGGTGAGCCCGTGGACCTAGGTTCGAGTCCCACTGAAACACGCTTCCCAGATCTTCAATCAACCCTAACTTCAGCGACTTCGGTCAAGAGGAAAACGGGGTGGGGGTGGGGGTTGCAGCATGGACCAAGCACGAGTTACAGTATATAACGGCAGCCACCATAAATAAGATTCGACTGCTTCACTAATGGTCTGGGGTCGTCGAAGGTACCCCTACAAAAAGACTACCGATGCTTTAGCCAGCACCTAAAAACAAACAAATGAAAAAAAAGATAATAGGGAGCAGCAGGAGCGTAAAGTCGTGGGCAGCGGGGCATGCAGTTAATAGGTTCAGAAGAGCAGCCTGAATGACGATATCAATAGGAGACAGAAAGAGATGCAATATTCCTGCGGAATTTGTTGTTGTGTTGTTGCAGACATTGAAGGACATCACCTGAAGGACATCAGTGATAGCAAGATATGAAGTTAAGCGTTCTCCGGAGTTTATAATCATGTAATTTCTGTAAGGAGGGTCTTTTGTTTAGAGTATTGAGTAATGCAGAGTTGAGACGTCAGCGTATGAGTGGATGCGGCACTTTGTTTTGGAAAGGAGGTCATTAATGAACAACGGAAAGAGAGTGGGAGATATAACAGAGCCCCGCGGGACACCACTGTTAATAGGCTTAGTGGAAAAATAGCGACCGTTTACCACAGCAGAGATAGATCGGCAAGTAAGGAAACTGGAGACAGTAATATGTAGAGAGGGATATAATCCGAAGGAGGGTAGTTTAGAAAGCAAAGTTTATGTCAAAAGCTTGCGAAATGTCTAAGGCAACAGGAAAAGTTTAACCAACACTACTAAGAGAGGATGACCAAGAGTTCGTTAGATAGGCAAAAATATCACCAGTAAAACGCCCTTTGCGGAAATCATACTTGTGATCAGATAGAAAGCCAGAATTTGATATATGCTAAATGAATATTCCGGTTAAGGACTGATTAGAAAGCTTTAGAAAGACAAGAAGGTAAAACTATAGAACAGCAGACTGAGGGATTGGAACGACCACTCTTCTAAGCCACAGGCTGTATGTAGGCGTACTTCCAGCACGAAACAAGTATAGTTGTTAAGAAGCATAGGTTTTTTTTAAGGATAATATGAAGCAATCCATCGGTTCCGTGAGCCTTCTGGGGATTGAGACCAAAGAGGGCATAGGTAGTATCGGTATAACGAATTTTGATAGCATGCATACTGGTGTCTGAGGGGGGAGTGAGCGGGAGGAATATGCCCTGAATCGTTCAAAGTGGAAGTTTAAGAGAATGTCTGAGCGAAGAGTTCAGCCTTAGAGATAGATGTTACAGCTGTGCTGCCATCAAAATTAAGGAGAGATGGGAAAGATGAAGTGAAATTATTAGACATATTTTTTGGAAGTAGCAGAAGTCTATCGAAGACTTACAGAGCAAGGTTGTGGCACTTTTTATTTAGGAATTAATTTTTGGTAAGTCGGATAATAGATTTGGCACGATCCCGGCCAGCGATGTAATGATCATGATTAGCGAGAGTATTTGGGCTCAGGAATCTTTTGTGACCTGCCTGTCAATCTTTACCATCATGAAAATAAAAGTGATTAAACCAAGGATTTTTAGCATGCGGAGTTGATAAAAGAAAACACTTATCTGTGCATCCACTCCAGAGAAATTCACCTCAGTAATGCCATGAGCACGCACAGAGGGGCCTCTCTCTTCTGGAAGCAGCAATCATTCCACGAGAAATCGGCAAAGTACATCCTCAGGTCATCCCACCGAGGTGAAGGGAAAATGCCAGAAGCACAGCCTCTCTGGTTGGCCCAAAGGTTGCACAGTAGCGATAGGACAGAACACAGGAATATAGTTGTGATATGAGGAGCACAACGGAGAAAAAAGTTTAACAGACTAAGCCGGAAAGTTGGAGGTAAGGAAGAGGTGAAGAATGTTGAGCGTGTCTCCAAGGCTGTCGGGGATACGTGTAGGGTGTTGAACCAAGTGCTCTAGAATCTAGATCATTAGGGAATGCAAAGATGTAGAAGATGAAGGCCAAAGCTGGTGGTGAAGATTGAAATCTCCTAAGATAGAGATTTCAACGAAGGGAGTTGAGACAAGATGTGCTCCACTTCGTACTAATTCAAATAGTAGAAGAATTTTACATAGTTGGTAGAGTTAGGTGAGATAAACAGCACATATGTATTATTACAGAATGACAATGAAATCTTAGCCAGATTATGGAAAGTTCTGAAAAATCAAAATCGTGGGTACGAGAGCAAGTGATGTCGTTGCGTACATAGAGGCCATAATCCAGCTTTGGATTGAAATTTAGGATAGACAGTATGAGGGAACAGAGTAGATGTTACTCTCAGTAGCCTCTAAAACCTGCGGTTTGGTGAGCAAGTGAAGGTGAGGTTTAGACGAGGAGAGATGGTGTTCTACAGAATGGAAGTTAAAGCAGCCGCGAATGTTGTAAAAGTTAATGAAGAGAAAGTTGGAAATACTATAATGACATTTATTACGCTCTGCGCCACAAAGGTAGTCCAATATGGGGCATTGATGGTCCCCTACCCTCCCCCAGATGGGGACTCCGAAGCTGAAATTTTCGCAGCCGTGATGAATTTTGATTTTTTGGGAGAAGTAGTGTGTGGGTAGCGTATAATTATGCAATGTGGTGTGAAAAGGAAGATAGAAGAGCGAACATGCTCAACTACCCTTTGGTGTTAATTAATGAGGCAATAGAGAAACGGCAAGTGAGAACATGGGCGGGTCTGACAGAATTACAGCACCCCCTCGAATCTCATATATACCTCATCGGGAGTAACTTACGCCCGATTCGGTTATCCTATAAATCAAATGAGTCCGACTTTCTTCCCCTTCTACATTCTCTCTCTCTCTCTCTCTCTCTCTCTCTCTCTCTCTCTCTCTCTCTCTCTCTATATATATATATATATATATATATATAAATATATATATAAAAAAATATATATATATATATATATATATATATATATATATATATATATATATATATATATATATATATATATATATATATATATATATATATATATATATATATATATATATATATATATATATATATATATATATATATATATATATATATTAGAATCTGCCCTTCATATTACATTCAAGCCATCTGACGTCACACAAGCTCTGCCCCCCAGCGCGTGATTCGAATAAGTATTAGTGACTTTGGTGGCATCCACAAGTCTTATGACCATGTGAGTACGTCATCCCTTAATACATCCATTCCTCCTTTCTTTCAGCGACCGGCAAATAACACGTTCAGGAGGCATTAAACGTTGCATCATTAAATTACACTTATAACTTTAGTAGAGGCATGCAATACATGAGGCTAATTCACGCATTGACTTATGAAGCAGGATGGTGAACTAGGAGGAGGTTCTACGACAACTATTGCAGGTACTCACAGTGAACCGTGAGTCGCGTTGAGTCTGAGGAGGTGAGGTGAGGAAGGGTTGGGGCCGCTGCTCTACACTCCAACACTGCCCCATCATCCGCTGCAGACACGACCATACTCAGTGTGGAGACCGTGGAGTCCTTGCTCGGGCTTCTCTGTATAATGCCAGAGAGAAAGAAAACATATAAAAAATTTGTTATATATTGACGTTGGAAGAAATGGGTATATTCAAGACGGCAGAGGGATGGAACGAAGAGGAAGAGAAAAACATATTAAGGGGTCAGGAGAAAGAATAAGATTATAATATAGGAAGAAAACAAGGAACGTCAAGAAAAGAATGGGGCTAGAATTGAAGGATATGGAGGAAAACATATTATGGTTTAAATAAGGACGGAAATGACTTTTTTTTCTTTTTTTTACGTTCGGCGAGTACATAAGAACATAAGAACATAAGAACGCAGGAGTCTGCAAGAGGCCGGTAGGCCTGTACGAGGCAGCTCCTTTAGATTTTATTGATGGGGCCTGCTGGTTAGCCCCAGTCCGATTATGGTACAGGCAAGTGTTTATAGTGACACCATCTTGTTTGGTTCATGCTGCCCCCCGTAACCCATCTTTGCTCCACAGTAGAAAATTTAGTAGAAAGTGTCACAACAGGGCAAAGTCAAAAGCCAGAACACCAGAGACAGGCAGCCCATAAACCGTGAGGGGAGTGGGGCTTTTTTTTTAATATTTGTCTCCCTACTGGGTTGGCACGGTCTTTAATGAGCCCGTAGCTGAACAGTGCTTATGATTCCAGGGCAGAGCAATGTTCAACGAGGGGGAGGGTGGCTGGAGCAGAGGTCGATGAGGGAGGTGGTGCTAGCGTTTGCCACGACTTTAGCTGCCTGTATTGCCTCTGCATCTAAGGGGTTTGGAGGGTGATGTCGTAGCTGGTCGCACGGAATAGGATCCGTGAACACCTGCGCCTGCAGCGGAACCCCAGTTTCAAGCTGCATATATCCGTGGCGATGCGTGGTTTTATGGTGGTTGGTAGGCGTAGGGGTTCGAGGTTTGTTGTTGCAGCGTAATAGGATGCAGAGTCAGAGCCCTCTGCCACGTGGTGTTGTAGTTCCTCCCTGATGCCTTCATAAGCTACAGAGTTCGCAGGTGCTTTGAACTGTGCTAGGCTTGGCTGTAGGTGGTTTCGACAGCCGGTTTCCCCGCCTCACTGCGAGCAGCAGATAAAGATCAGTAAATAAAGACCAGTGTAGAAACATGTGGGCAGTAGGCGTAGCTAGGAATAGGTGTAACAAAACCAATATCCATGCAGAAAGACCTAAACAATTTTGAGTGCATGTCTTGGTGATATTTAGTTTGTGACGTCATTTGTCGTGCATATTTTGGTGATATTACTATGTTTGTGACGTCCTTTGTCGGATGTTTTGTCAGCTGCTGAACGTGACAAAATAATATGATTGCATTTAAACGTAATATGTTGAGTGAAGTATAATTTTCATTAGTTTAAAAATGCTTTTTATATATATATATATATATATATAGATATATATATATATATATATATATATATATATATATATATATATATATATATATATATATATATATATATATATATATATATATATATATATATATATATATATATATATATATATATATATATATATATACTTACATATATTTCCCCCTCTTTATCCTCGAACACCACTCTCCTTAACAGCTTGAATTCGGATCACGTTAGCAAGGATACGATACAGTAAAATTATTTAAGGGTGATAATAGAAGGGATTTACATAGTTTCAGTATCCAACAATTACGGAAAATATAACAAAAGTGGATGGAAGGGAGGGGCACATAACTGGCGGGAGCGGTTTAGAGATAAAGAGGGACGTGTGTATATAGCGTTTTTTTATTTTATTTACGTTAATGAGAAAAATCATCCTATTTTTGCCAAATTTAGGTCGTTTTAGCAGTGGAAATGATAGTGACGATTTCAGTAATATTTCCTCCGGGGAGTTAGACATAGACTTAGACGACATGAAGAGATAAACTCAGGCCAACAACGATGCACCCAAAGACCCAAGCACGTCTAACCAACAAACTACGGTAGTAGATAAAACAGATTTAGCATCTATCATTTCTCTGAATTCAAGGAAGGTAAGTGCATTTAAATTATATAGGTTGCCGGAGCAAAGGTCCAGAAAACCCAACCTTCTCATGTACTAGAAGTGTAAGACGATTGATCAAGGATATAGATTCACCGGCGATTGATCAAGGAAGGATACTCTTAGCAAAATAACACGAATTAGGCACTGCAATTAAATCAGTTTCCACTACAGTCGAGGCAGAAAGTTAAGACTAGAATAAGGCTAAGCGGAAGCTTTTGGAAGTTTTCCTGATGATAAAACATATTATGAGAGAAAAAAAGACCTGGCTACAATAAGGCATTACCTGAATTTTGGGTGAAACTACGTGAACATTACAGGAAGATAAAATCACTGCGTTTCTGATTGCCTTACTAAAACCCTTTCATATTTGACTGATAATAACATGAAAGATCATTCAGCAATGTACACAAAAAAAACTAAACTTTGTAAAAAATAATCTACAGTTGAAACTAACGAATGCTGACCTTCCGGGAGAGACACGGCAGCCCGTAGCTATGGTGACTGGCGACAAACCTCCGCCTCCAGGCCTGAGGTATTGCTTGGTAAAGGTTTGCAGACAGTGTGGCACGACTGTGCATTATGCTGCACATTGCTGGCGTTTCCCGGCAGGAAAAGGAAGATAGGGCAACTACTATAAACAAAAAATAAAAATAAACGATAAAACACGCAACTCTCGGTATAAAAAAAAAAAAAATGAACGGAGAACGAATAAGGGAGTAACCACATCACTTAAAGACAATGAAAAGAACTCAGAGTAACCTTGGTATCCAGATCGCGCTAAACTTGCAGGTACAAAGACATGATAATACACATGCAAAGGTGGCCGCACTCCTAGACACATGAGCGTGTATACGTCTTTTAACTTAAAATTAATCAAGAATTAGGGCTCGTAGTAAATGAAAGTGGAGCGAAACCCGTGAATATTGTCTCCGCGCAAGGACACCCCATTGCAAACGAAAGTAAAAAATAGGTTAAGCTCAAATTTGGAAGAAGGAATAACTTGCGACATAATAATAACACGAAATGTAGATTTGCCCACTCCTATTCTTTTAGGTACTGACTTCATGTTGCAATACGAGGTGATTCTGAAAACATTGTAGAAAGATGGACAAACCAAGAACCACTAACAGTAACGCCCTATTTTCTGAGCACCTTCAAACAGAACGCTGATTAAGTAGTGAACGGGTGTCCCTATCATATCCCTATCAGTTAGCATGATATAGTAATGAACAGCTTAAATCGCTCCAGAAACAGGGAGCGATTCGCCCTGCACCATTACCCTATAATGTTCCACTTATCGCAGTGCCAAAAAAAGAGAGTGGACTAAGGCTTTGTCTGCACTTTCGATCGCTACCGTACTTAACCAGCTGGGAGAAAGTAAGCATTTTTCATGCCGAGATTTGAAACAGGGTTACCATAAATCCCTTTAGATATAAGTAGCAAAGAGAAGGCAGGATTTTCTTATTCGCAGCAGGACATTGGGGATTTACTTCCCAAACCATTGGTTTTAAAACAGCCCCGTCTTGCTTTCAGAAAATAATTAACACTCTCCTTACCGAACTATTAGGTAACAAGGTACAGGTGTACCTAGATGACATAATTATCTTGGGCGACACACTATCTAACCATTTAAATAACTTAAAGCAATTTCTGGAGCGCTTGAAGGAAGACAAACTGATTTTTAAGATGGAGTGTAACTTTTTTTAAGGGCAAAGTAGATTATCTGGGCTATGCCATCAGCTTAGGAGGAATAAGACATCAGTCTAGCAAGCTGCAAGCCATAAAAAAACACCCCGCCCACCAAAATTGTTCATGATTTACAGTTATTTATTGGACTAACTAATAATTATTGCAAATTTGTTGCGAATAATTAAAAAAAATTGTTCATCATCTAATGAGGAAGAAAGGGACACTCAAGAAAAAGATAGAACTCCACTTCTATGGACAGAAGAAGCAACAGTTGCGTTCTCAACCCATAAGGATAGAATGCTTGACACAATCACCGTAAAATTCCCTGACTTTGACAAACCTTTTGTGCTCACTACAGACGCCTTCAACTACAGCATAGGTTGAGTATTGCAGCAACAGGATAATGACAATATATTGAGACCTAGATCCTTTTTCATTAAAAAAAACGTACGCGGCAGAACAGCGGTAACTACAATTGAACAAGAGGCGTTAGCTGTAAATATATCAAACCAAGGTGCACGCCAGCTTTCTACAGGCTTTAGCACTAGAAAGTAGGAAAAGACTCGTCCAAGAATTGTAGGACTTGGAGTTAACATTGGGACACATAAGTACTGGCATTCTATATTTAATGTTGTGTCTGCAGACACTCCTGCAAACATAAATAATTCCAACCATTATGTCGGGCGAACAGTTGCTAGGTGTTATTAAAAGAAGCCTCAGTTCGACATCAAGGAGTATGGTTCCTTGCAGTTCCTGAATATTTAGCTTCATATAGGGATATGCCAAGTGTCATCCAGGACAACGACTTTGCACAATTCCCGTCATTTATGTTTCACCATACCTATAAGAGGAGATCCGACTGACACCTTAGATGTCTTTCGAATATATATAGATATATATATATATATATATATATATATATATATATATATATATATATATATATATATATATATATATATATATATATATATATATATATATATATATATATATATATATATATATATATATATATATATATATATATATATATATATATATATATATATATATATATATATATATATATATATATATATATATATATATATATATATATATATATATATATATATATATATATATATATATATATTTTTTTGTCGCGGCCTATTGCGCTGGTAGGTTTGTTCCTGGTGGATCCTAATGGTCGGTCCAAGGCTTCTTTCCGGTGGGTTCTGATGGTCGGCCCAGCCCGTTCTGGCGCAGGCGAGTGTTTATAGTGGCGCCATCTTGCATTGGCTCATGCTGCCCTCCCGGAGCTCTTCTTTGAACCTAGAATCTAGAGTCCGGGTTGATAGGTGATCTTCTGGACAGCATGTGGGTAGTTTTAAGCCAGTCGGCGGCGGCTGAAAAATCCCAGCTTGGTGGCACCGGTCGGAGATTGAACTCGCGTCCTCCTGAACGCGGGACCCTGCCACCCCTGCAGTCCTGCCCCAGCCACTGGCGAGGCGAAGAACGCGCAGGTGCTGAGTAGTGGGGTTTCGAGTTGCTGTCTTCGAGGTTTTAACACATTTTAGCTGACACTACATTGATACGGTTTCAGTAATTACACCACTTGTAACATGATTTCAGGTGAATTAGTATTATTATGTGCACGTGTTTAGGCGTATGGGGCCGTATCTAATCTTTTAGATTTTTCAACTGTTGATTTTTCTGGCGTGTGGATGTTTAATATTTTTCTTGAGTAACATTGTTACGCATTTTATGTATAGTCATTCATTTTATTTTCTCCTTCCTTTTGTTTTTTTTATTGCACAGTGGAGAAGTTATGTCTTGCTAAGTCCCACTCATTTTTCTTTTTCCTCTTTTTTTATGGATTTTAGAAACATCGGGGAGGAGTGAGCACATACTTAGCGGTGAATGATTATTACTTTACTTATTTTTGCAGCGATATATTTTTTTTCTTTTACCATTTTACTCCTCATTTTACTAGTAACTCTTTTTAATGGCAGAGAAACCTGACCCGAAGTTACAAGCTCTCACTGAGGACTAGAAGGAGTGGTTAAAGGAAAAAGAACAGTGACGCCAAGGATAACGGTAACTGTCACGAAAGGAGTGATAACAGTCTTCAAAGGGTGCTTTCTCCTTCTACGCTGCATGGGCAACCAAGAGGTATTTACTTACCTTACTAATCCCACAATGGCTTCTGCCCCTAATCACCCGCTAAAAGCAACAGCAGTTAGGCCTTTCGCAGGTAGTATAGGAGGCAGATTACTCGGCCAGGGACTTCTTGTTTCAAAGTGAGATTGTCATGGACATTTCATTCGTGTCAGATCCGGGAGATGAAATATCTCTCAGCCGCTCGAATGTCAATCCCGGGAACGGGAACGGCGGTCCTCATAAACAGGAGCGCGTTCACGGAACGAGAGGATTATGATGCGTTTCGGTCACTTTGTCTTGAAACATTTGGGGAAGATGGGCAACACAGCCTCGTAAAGGGTGTGAATTTTGCTGTGGACACTGTGCAAACGAGTGGCATTTTTAACAGGCCAGTGAACGCCTATCGGCTGTCTACTGATTTGATCTCGTGTTTAAAACAAGGAAACTGGACAGATGGAGAAACCATTTGTGTAGCTAATGCTATATTATTACTTAAGTTCCTTGTGTACATGATTGTCCTTAAAGTTCCTCTTCGAAGGAGTGCAGTATCCCTTGACTACAGCCCCACTGACAACCTGCACGATTTTGTCAGCCAACTTTTATGGCACTTAAAGTAATTTTGGGTCCGTTTTGAAGCTTCTTTTGTCGTCGACACGTTCGTCGGGGAGGGGGGCCTTCGACCCTCTGACCTAAACCTTTTTGGGTGTCACCAGCGCTAATAAAAAAAAAAAAAAAAAAAATCCATGGTGTGTTCTTTTACCCGTGGTTTAGGCATAAAATAGTCAGATATATAGGTGGATGGAAATTTGAGCTGTACGATCTTTTTTTTTGCACAGAATGGTGCATAGTGATCGTCTCCAAGGACTAGCGCCGGCTTGAGGTTCAGCCTGATGCTGCTTTGTCTATCTTTCCACCAAACGACTATAACCTGCATCCTCGCATTTACAAATGTTTGGTTCCTGAGCTTTTGCCTGCATTTTGTTCATGCGAGAAGGGGAGTGCTTGAGTAATACTTTTCACTCTAACCCTCTATTTTCTTTTATTGCTGAGTTGATGCAAGGTAGTCAGTCAATTTCATTGGAGCCGTAATAACCGAGGGTGTAGACTAACATAGGGATAGGTACTTTTTAACCTTGAACCTCATGTGCTTCAGCTTGAAACAGACATTTTTCTCTGCAAAGACAGACTTAACTAAACTTGAGCAGGTGCTGTCCCTAACTTTTATTGTAACCAACATGTGAATACCTGTAAGCTTTGGAAGTAAGCAGACAAGTCTTACTTACCCTTTGCTTGACATACCACTGTTACCCGTTACGGGAATTATTTTTGGCGTCACAGATGTCAGTCATCCATGTTCGTTACGATCGGGTGACAGGTGGAAATTTGTCTTTTTCATTGGTGACAGGATTTTCTTTTAGAGTACTGTAGACCTGAAAAACGGAGTATTAGGAGTTAGTGGTGCTGACTGCCGATGCTTCTAAGGTTCTCCAGATTTGTCCTTGTTATCACATTGTAACTATTAGGAGACTCTACGGATAACATTACCTCTTTTCACACAACCTTATCTATTGTTGTAAACCCCACCCGTCTCAAAGGCGTGCCGAGGGTAACGACACTGGCAATTAATTGTCACGCAACGGAAGAGTGTTTCTCTGCGACAGTTTTGTGTCAAGGTGTGACTCGAAGGTTCAGTCTGTAGCAGATCTTCTTCAAGGATTGTTCCTTTTTCTTTTTACTATTCCAAATAGCTCCATTTCCATGTATCCTAATGACAGTTTATTCAATTCAATTTTTCTAGGATGTATCATGTAAATAATTTTTCGAGCTATTATTTTGTTTTCTCGGAATAGTACTCAACTTCCACGACTCTAGCCCTATTTACCTCAACCTGTATGTACATTACCCATTTCTTGTTACTTCCATGATTATTATCATTGGCATTTCCCTATGTTGTATCGTTAGGCGGGCTCTGACTTCTGTGATAATCTTTAAAGCAACTGTAACAAGACCACGCTTAGCTAGTACACTTTAGGCGACTGTAACATGGGTAGGTACAGAAATTTGTAAAGGTGGGGTGAGCTGCGAGGTCGCGACTTCTAGGGGACCGAGCGATGTAATGTGATTATATTATAATGTACATATGAGTGTGTGACTGCACAGGCTCAGTGCCTTTGCCAGGATGTTATGGAACACGTCAGAGATGATGGCCGTGGGAACACATGCTTGGCTGATACTAAATCAGCAACTGATGACAAATCATCGCCAGTCATCAACCGGAAGCCCCACCCTTCCGGACGGACTACAAGCAAATAAAAGGAGCGAACAACGCGAAGACGGGGGGAAAAGACGAGAGAAGACAGCGGGTAGCGGGCGGGCGAGTGGTGCTCGGCCGCCCCGGGCACATTGGTGTGGGTGGCTCTCAAATCGTGCGACTCGCTCACTTAAACTGTAAACTTTGTGTACACCTGTTAATATAGTTAAAATACATTTTGTATTTGTATTATCCTGTGAGAGAGAGAACTAAAGTGAACTAAAGTGAACTTATAACGGCTACCGCTCTTCAGTAAAAGAGCCTTTCTGATGAGGCTGAACTCTTTGCTCAAACTTTCTCTAAAAAATCCACTCTGAACGATTCAGGGTACATTCCTCCCCTCTCTGACTGCACTATATTTGTTATTTCATAAAAACAATGTTCTTATGCCCTCTCTGGCCTCAACCCTCAGTAGGCTTATCTCCTGATCGAGTACCTCCAATTGTCCTTAAAAACTGTGCTTCCTTGCTGCCTGGTCAAACTCTTTCGTGTCTGGCTTTCAACATCAACCTTTTCTTCCAACTGGAAGTACGCTTACATACAGCCTGTTCCTAAGAAGGGTGACCGTTCACTTCCTCCAACTTCTGTTCTATAGCTCTGCTCTCCTGTCTTTCTAAAGCTCCTTATCCGGAAGACCTGCTTTCTTATCACCAGTATGGGTTCAGCAAGGGGCGTTCTTATGGTCATCTTTTTGCCTTCCCAACTGACTCCTGGTAATCCTCTCTTAGCCGTTGCTGTGAAACTTTTGCTATTGCCTTAGACGTATCGAAAGCTCTTTGGAGTTCCTCCCACTGTCCTTAAAAACTGTGCTTCCAAGTTGAAGCTCTGCCTGGTCAAACTTTCACGTCTCTGCCTTTAAACATCCACCTTTCCTTCCTGCTGGGAGTAAGCCTTCATACAACTTGTGCCTAAGAAAAGTGACCATTTCACTCCCTCTATAACTTTAGTCTCTCCTGACTTTATAAGGTTTTTTAGTCAGTCCTTAACCAGAAGATTCTTAAATCTTTATCAGCTTCTGACCATCTATCTGATCGCTAGTATGGGTTCCATAAGGGGCGTTCTGCTGATGACCTTCTTGCCTTCCTAACTGACTCCTGGTCATTCTCTCTTAGCCGTTTCGGTGAAACTTTTGATGTTGCCTTTGACATCTCGGACGCTTTTGACAGGCTGGCACAAATCTTTGCTTGCCAAACTAACGTCGTACGGATTATATCCCTTTCTTTGTAGCTCTGTGCTGTGATAGACGGTCACAGTTCCTCCTCTAAACCTACTAATAGTGGTGTAGTACAGGGCTCTGTTCTATTCCACACTCCTTTTCTGTAGTTCATTAATAATCTTTCGTAAACAAACTGTCCTATCCATTCCTATGCTAATGATTCTAGTCTGCTTTACTCAAAATCTTTTCACAGAAAATCCTCTCTACAGGAATTACATTTTTCTAGACTGGACGTGGCAGATCTTGTAATCGTCTCCTATTGGGGAAGAAGCAACTTGGTGTCCTTTTATGCCTCAAAAAGTCAATTCCAAACCTATCAACTCGACACAATCAAACATCAATCCTTATTTTTCTACAACACACAGCTGTCACCTCCTACAATAAATATTATCGGTCTATCCTTAACTCAAAATATTAACTGGAAGCTTCATAATTATTATATCCTATCTCGCTAAATCAGCTCCGTCAAGGTTAGGCGTTCTGTATCATCTCCGTCAGTACTTTTCCCCCTCTCGGATGCTGTCCATATACAGGGGCCTTGTCCTCCCTCGTATGGAGTAAGCATGGGGGCTCCACACACACAGCTCTGCTAGACAGTGAAATCAAAGGCTATTCGTCTCATCTACTACCCCCTTTTACTAGCAGGCAATGTTACATATTTTAATCTTCTATCGATACTTTCATAGTGACTTCTCTTCTGAACTTGCTAATTACATACCTCTCCCTCTTTCTCGGCCCCGCTGCATACGACTTTCTACACTTGTTCATCCCTTTTCTATCCAAGTTTCTTATGCAAGAGTTAGCTAGCATCATCACTTTTTTTATCCCTTCCGCTGGTAAGCTCTGGAACAGGCTTCATTCGTCTGTATGTCTTTCTGCCTACGACTTGAACTCTTTCAAGAAGAGAGTATCAAAACACCTTCCCACCCGGAACTGACGTTTCTTTTGGCCTCTCGTTCTTTTTTTCTTTTATCGGAGCAGCGTTTACCTAGTGGGCTTTTTTTGCTTCTGATTTCGTTTTTTGCCTTTGAGCTACCTCCCTTGCTTAAAAGAAAATTGAATGGTTGAATATATAGGCTAATGTGTAAATAACAAGAGAGAGAGAGAGAGAGAGAGAGAGAGAGAGAGAGAGAGAGAGAGAGAGAGAGAGAGAGAGAGAGAGAGAGTTAAATATTTAGAGCACAGATGCCTAATAGACCTGACTAGATGGAATGTTCATAACTCTATGCGAAACGATATCAATCGTTAATCATAACGTTGCATCTCTGCCTAAGTGAATTATTATGGGGAGGGTGTGGTAATTAAGTTTGCTTTTAAAACGAAAAAATCGTATGTGCATGAAGGTGGGAGTTTATAATCCTTCTCTTAAAGCAGCATTGAAAGAAAAAGAAGATGTCTTTTATATGAATGTATTTGCTTATGCTATGTTTAGTTATCCTTGGGTAGTGGCTGGTGTATTGGATAAAAAAGTGCAGCGTCCTCAACCAAACCGAGCTGTTTATCTCTCTTTGTTTTCTCCATCCTTTTCATGATTTTTCCTTTGGATTGGCTTCCATTTGGTAGCCGGGTCCGGGGTCCTTGTACTACGGCTAACAGTCAGATCAGCCTCTTGATCTGGATTGGTTGGGGACTGACGTACGACCCTTCCCTCACAAAAACACACCTTCACCAAAAACAAAAGTAAAGTTGGAGGCCGGGGTTACGGCGTGAGCCTCAGCCCCGATTCTGTTTTGCAGAGAACGCTTCCTTGGTGCAGAAACGGGTGCAGGGTAAAGCATACGGGGCTCCTGAATCTCATGGGCGATGTGGGTAATGCTAGTTTGGGGCTATAGGCAACACCAGTCCTGTTATAGGCAACGTTAATTCTGTAGTGTCAGCAGTTTGTCTTTTGTTGCCTCTCAGCTGCTCTCAGACCAGTTCACGCCCGTCTTGTATGAAGTCCGCACGAACACGTTCGTATTATGTTTACTTCCCAAAGAATATACTGACTATAATTTATTATGTCTTTGTATACTCCGTCATTACAAGTCCAGACAACACCCTGAACAACATGGCGCAATGAGTAGGATCTTCGGGAGATTAAATAATGACGAATTGTATCACGAAGCAAGTTGGCGCCTCTGCCCGGCCCTCGCCCGCGTTCTGTCCGTGACCTCGCTGGTAAGTTCAATCCCCGCCCGGTGCCACCAAGCTAGGATTTTTCAGCCGCCGCCGAGTGGCTTAAAACTACCCACATGCTGTCCAGAAGACCACCTATCAACCCGGACTCTAGATTCTAGGATTAAAGATGAGCTCCGGGAGGGCAGCATGAGCCAATGCAAGATGGCGCCACTATAAACACTCGCCTGCGCCAGAACGGGCTGGGCCGACCATTAGGACCCACCGGGAAGAAGCCTTGGGCAGACCATCAGGCCCCACCGGGAAGATGCCTACCGGCGCTATAGGCCGCGACGTAAAAAAACAACAACAAAAAAAAAAAGCTATGGAACAACCTCTCTTTATCTGTATTTCCGCCTGCCTTCGACTTGAACTCTTTCGATATGACAGTATTAAAAACACTTCTCCATCCGAAATCGACTCTTTCTGTTCGGCCTAAAATTCAATATTCTTAACAGAAGCAGTGTACTATATAGCAGGTTGTTTTCATTTATGTTTTGCCATGGAGCTGCTACCCCTGATATAAAAATATAAGAGTTAAGGGTATGTAAATAAAATAATGAAAGAAAATAACCGTATAAGGAAAGACGACTGGAAAAGGTCAGAAAGTAAAGGAAAGTGATGAGGTAGTTTGAAGAGCAGGATATCGCTATGGAGATAAATACGGTGAAACATCGGTGAAAGGAAACTCAGACAAAGAAACATAATGTAACCAAAGAACAGGAGCTAAGATTGGGAGAAAAAACAACAACAGGATATTGATGAACCATAGTAGTAAGGAGAGGTAAATACAAAACGACTAAATATTATGATGATGGACAGAAAAGAACGAGAGGAGAGGATGACAAACTTTTTAGAGAGTGAAACTGAGAATAATAAGGAAAGTGGATGAACAGAGAAATGAAGAAATGAAGGGGAAAGGGGAAGATGAGGGAAGGAGAAAGAAGAGGATATAAAGAGTAGAGGAATAAATAATAGAAATGGAGAAAAAAAGAAGAAAACGAGAAAAAAAGGAGGGAGAGCGGGTGGCGGAGGATATAAAGAGGCAGAAAAAAGAGCCGTGAAAATGGCAGTGATAAAACATGGAATGCCATGTGTCTCTGGGTTGCTGGCCTTAATATGGATCGTTAATCCTACATCCAATTGTGACAGCTATATTGGTGTAGCAAACACATGCCTGCAAACTTTGTTTTACCCTCGCGCTCACGTAAACTCCTTCCGAAAACGAGCCAAACGACTCAATCCGCATAACCACTGGTTGGTCCAACATGTGTCTACAGGTGTGTGTATATATATATATATATATATATATATATATATGTATATGTATATATATATATATATATATATATATATATATATATATATATATATATATATATATATATATATATATATATATATATATATATATATATATATATATATCTATATATATATATATATATATATATATATATATATATATACGGGTGTCCCACGAGTTATGGTAAATACTTTGAGAGATGATATATCAGGTAATTCTAAGTGAAAATTACTCTATACACATATGCTCGTTTTTGCTTTATTATGCGAGAAATTGAGTGTTTAGGTGTGGCGGTTTGTGTGCTGCCGGGGGCTGCGGGGCCATGTTGTGTAGGGAGCAACAGCTGACTGACTGCCCGGGCGTGATGCCGCCAATCTGTAGCCTAGTGATAAACATTTGCATTTATTACAACATGGGCTGCATTATCAACAAATAACACTTACTGAGTGACCAAATAAATTACTGTGCGGGATAATCAAAGAAAAAAATACTCCGAACTTAACAATGGAACAGTTAGAAAAAACGCTTTATGCAGACATGGCAACTCACAGCAAGGAATGCCGACAGTCTGTTGAGGCGCGCGTAAACGTCGCACTGAGAAGTGTTTCCTGACTACACTTAGAGCAGTTGGTTCAGCACCCTACACGTATCCCCGACCGTCTTGGAGACAGGCCCAACATACTAGACCTCTTCCTTACTTCCAACCCTTGTGATTACTCTGTCAAACTGTTCTCTCCGTTGGGCTCCTACGATCACAACCTTATTTCTGTATCCTGTCCTATCGCTCCTGTACATCCTGTGGACCCACCGAAGAGGCGATGCTTCTGTCATTTTGCTTCAGCTCGGTGGGACGACCTGAAGATATACTTTTCTGATTTCCCGTGGAATGATTACTGCTTCCAGGATAGAGACCCCTCTGTGTGTGCCCAGCGCATCACAGAGGTGATTGTCTCTGGAATGGAGGCATATATTCCACGTTCTTTCTCTACTCTTCATGCTAAAAAGCCTTGGTTTAATCATGGTTGTTCTTGTGCTATTAAAGATAGAGATCCTTCGCAGTACTGCTGACCATGATTTTTATATTTCTGCCGGAATCGTGCCAAATCTATTCTCCGATTTACCAAAAAACTTCTTCATTAATAGAAAATGCCAAAACCTTGCTTTCTCTAATTCTTCCCGTGACTTCTGGCATCTAGCCAAAAATATCTCCTCTAATTTCACTTCTTCCTCTTTCCCTCCTCTCCTTAATCCTGACGGCAGCACCACCGTCTCATCTATCTCCAAGGCTGAACTCTTCGCTCAAACTTTCTGTAAGAACTCCACCCTGGACGATTCTGGGCATATTCCTCTTACTCATCCCCCCTCTGACTCCTTTATGTCTGTTATTAAGATTCTTCCAAATGATGTTTTCTATGCCCTCTCTGGCCTCAACTCTCAGAAGGCTTATGGACCTGATGGAGTGCCTCCTAGTGTCCTTAAAAACTGTGCTTCCGTGCTGACACCCTGCCTGGTCAAACTCTTTCGTCTCTGCCTATCAACATCTACCTTTCCTTCCTGCTGGAAGTACGCCTTCGTATAGCCTGTGCCTAAGAAGGGTGACCGTTCCAATCCCTCAAACCACTGCCCTATAGCTTTACTTTCCTGTCTATCTAAAGTTTTTGAATCCATCCTTAACCGGGAGATTCATAAGCACCTTTCCACTTCTAACCTTCTATCTGATTGCTATTATGGGTTCCGCAAGGGGTGTTCTACTGGTGAACTTCTTGATCTCTTAACTGACTCTTGGTCATCCTCTATTAGCCGTTTCGGTGAAAATTTCTCTGTTGCGCTAAATATATCAAAAGCCTTCGATAGAGTCTGGCACAAATCTATGCTTTCTAAACTGCCCTCTTTCGGATTCTATCCCTCTCTCTGTTCCTTTATCTTCAGTTTCCTTTCCGGCCGTTCTATCTCTGCTGTGGTAGACGGCCACTGTTCTTCCCCTAAACCTGTCAACAGTGGTGTTCCACAGGTTTCTGTCCTATCACCCACTCTCTTCCTGTTATTCATCAATGATCTTCTTTCCATAACAAACTGTCCTGTTCACTCATACGCCGACGATTCCACTCTGCATTATTCAACTTCTTTCAATAGAAGACCATCCCAACAGGAAGTACATGACTCCAGACTGGAGGCTGCAGAACTCTTAACGTCATACATTGCTATCATTTCCGATTGGCGTAGAAGGAACCTTGTGTCCCTCAATGCCAATGTCGTTATGACAGACCCTAAGACTGTTCATGGAGGCAGCCTTATACCGCGACCATAACGAGTTGCAGTAGAGAGAATAGCAGTGTCTCCTGAACAACTTCACCTCTGTGCTGCAGAAGGATAACTTCTTCAGCAGCGTTTTACTGATGACTGTGAGCTTGATGGTCTGCTTCTTGATGTCATCATCATCAGTCCTTCCCTGTTGATGACATGGTATGTGAATCTATTCATAAATGTAAGGGTACTTCCACTGAGCCACGCTTAGTATGTCTGATAGTCCACCCTGGAGTGTGGCGGCGGCACTACCATGCACTCTGTCTTGGTGGTGTTGTAGACAATATCGTGCGTGGCAGCATACACCTGACACACTCCAATAAGGTCCTGCAGAGCCTCCACTGTGGGCGCCAGCAGTACCATGTCATCAGCATAACTCAGCGATTTGATGGACTGAAAATGTAAGTGGCAACCTGTGCCTGTGTTACGCAGAGCGGCAGTGAGATAATCTGTGTAGACGTTGTACAGGTAGGGAGACAGGATCCCTCCCTTGCAAATGCCATTGGCTGTCTTAAATGACAGCCAAGTGGAAGCCCCCCATTCTACAGCAAAATCCGGGGTAGTGTACCAGCATATTAATAGCTTGACAATGTACCCAGGAGTTCCCCTTACAAGCAGTTTATTAAACAGCTTCCAGTAGTTCACTCTGTTAGAGGCCTTGCTTGCATCAAGGAATAAGCAAAGGTAGATAGGTGAGCCGCGTGTACAGGTAGGCCTCTTGGCGGTGCAGCACTACATTCTCAATCACTTTTGACAAGGCAGTTGCAATGGCAATGGGCCTATAGTTGCTAGAGAGAGCAGGGTCTTTAACCTTGCTCTTAAGCAAGGGTACTATTTGCACTGCCAAGACCTGAGAGGGCAACAGAAAGCCTATTGGCTCATTATGAGATATCCCGCTCTGGAGATTTGATCTGCTCGACCGCCACTTCGTGCCCGCAGAGCAGACGAAAGTACTCCCGTATTCAATTTACTCCTGATGCAACGAAATGGCGGTCGATTCGATTTTTAAAGGCTGATGGAGGAGTACATGAACCAGCCAGGTATTATATCCACAAGTAGTGAAGAAAGAAAATTAAATTGAAAGAAGAGACAGTGAAGAAGTGACTGACAGTGACACTGAGGGTGAGGGAATTTTCGACCCACCCATAACCTCCACACACACAAAAAATCACCAACCCAATCTCCAACCCCACTTGACCCCAAACCTTGTCCCTCCACTGTGAAAAAAAAGTCCCTTTTAGTGCTCCAACAAAGAGATGACGTCATATATATAATTTACTTGCCCTATCCAGAAAGCAGCAAGCAGCGACGAGCTAGAGGACGTTCTAGATTTTTTTTTTTTTTACTTTCTTTCGTTACTAAAATATACCCAATCTTTGACAGCCCGGTCACCAACCGGTGGTCCATAAGGCCTGGGGGGATGGGGCAGCGTGTGGGACGTATCGTCTCACCGTGGGACGAACCAGGACTCTTTACCAGCCTTCCTAGCCTACCAAGGATCCTATGAAGAACTTTTTTTTCTTTTTTTACCACTTTCACAGTTGCATTCATTTTTTTTTGTGTGTGTTCATCTTATTTTGATTAAATAATACATAAGCGGTTTTTAGAATGATAGTAGTTTATCATAAAAAGTGATTGTAATGAAATTTGTAGGACGCAAATTTTTGTATTAATTTACAGGGATAGTGGTTCAAGACTATCTGGAAGGACACTAATACAGGGTTAACGTCCTCGCCAAACTCATGAACAGACTGTACTGTTTCATTCATTAAGGTTTCGACCACCTGTTTGTCCAGGATACCCGAATTCCCAAAAGCTTCGTCTCCTCTTGCAGAACCTCTAGAGCAGTGTTTCTTAAAGTGTGGTTCTTAACCCCTTGGAGTTTGCAGAACATTCGAAGGGGTCCACATGCTAATCTGAATGACAGATTAAGTATACAATAGTATCTGGAAACAATTTAAGCAACAACTTTGTAGTGATACTTGTGATTAAATTTTGGGAGCTTCGAATTTTTCTGACAAATTTAAACCATTGATAAATAATTTAGTAACAATTTTAATATAGTCTAACAAACAAACACATTTTAAACTCTTGACATGTGTAAGGGGTAAATCTCATAATTAGGGGTCCGCCACATGATGAGTTTTAAGAAAAGGAGTCCGCTGCACGGAAAGGTTTGATAAGAAACACTGCTCTAAAGCCTGCATCACATTATGGCATCATCGGCGATATCAATGTCATGCAATGATCATTTTGTTCCTAACATGTTTTTTTTTTTTTTTTTTTTAAATAAGGAAGCAGCTCAAGGGAGGATAAACAATAAAAGCTCGCAAAGAATTGCTCCTACGACTGGAAGTAGAGAAGAACGTCCAAAAGAGAGGTCGATTTCGAATGGAAAGGTGTCTTGATACTCCTCTCTTGAAAGAGATCAGGTCGTAGGAAGGAGGAAATAAAGACGACGACAGGCTGTTCCAGAGTTTACCAGTGACAGGGATGAAAGAGGAAAGATGCTTAATAACTCTTGCATAAGATATTTGGACAGTATATTGATGAGGTAGAGTATAAAGTGTGCAGCGGTGCCACGGGAGGGGTAGAAACATGCAGTTTTCATGTTCAGAAGAGTAGTTAGCATGAAAATATCGATAGAAGATAGAAGGAGAAGCAGCACTACGGCGCTATTTAAGAGGAAGGAAATTCTCAGTAATAGGAGGGGAGTTGATGAGACGAAGAGCCTGAGACTCTACTGTGTCCAAAAGGGCTGTGTGTGTGGAGCCTCCCCAAACATGAGAGGCATTCTCCATACAAGGACGGACAAAGCGGATAAGGGGAGGCGATGACCGAGTGGTTAGCGTGCCAGCATGATGAGTATCTGTGAGGGGGAAAAAACTAGTGGAAATGTTACAACGCCTAATCGCGAGGAAGCTGATATACTATGATAAAAGATTTGAGGTTTCCAGTTTAGATTGTGAGTAAATAATAGATCGAAGATGTATAATGTAGAAAATGACAGCTGAGTGTTATCTAAGAATAGGGGATAGCTGTTTGGAAAAAAAAAATTGGCAGACGGAGCAACGATGGACAGTTTGCCAGACGGAGTTTTTGAGGCACTGAAGGATGCAAAGTTTTCCGACCCCATTTAGAAAAAATAGTATGGCGGGAGGTAAAGCATTCTGCAGCCTCCAGCCTAGACTGTTGTAGATCCTGTTTCGGCGGTTTTCTGTCAGAAGATATTGAGAAATACAGAACAGAGTCATCGGCGTAGGAGTGGATAGGGAAGTTTGTTTTGAAAAGATAAATAATGAACAATAGAAAGATAGTGGGATATATAACTTAGACCTGCGTGGCACCACTCTCGGTAGATTTAGGAAAAGAACATAGAACAGAGATAAAGATAGAGAACATAGCTATAGAGGATAGATCGGCCGGAAAGGATACAGGATATAAAAGTATAAACATGGAGGGATAAAATCCATAGGATGATACATTATAAGCGTAGATTTGTGCCAATTTTCAAAAGCACAAAAGGATGACCAGGAGTCAGCTAAGAGAGCAAGATCACCAGATGAACACCCCTTGCACAACGTATACTGACGATCAAGGTCAGTTGATAGATGCTTAGCAACTTTCTTCATAAGGATTGTTACAATAGCTTTAGAAAGACAAGAAAGTGAAGTTATAGGAAGGTAATTTGAAGGATTATAGCGGTCACCTCCCTTAAGCACAGATTGTATGTAGGCGTACTTTTTCCAAGAAGGAATGGTAGATGTTGAAAATCTGCGACGAAATAGTTTGACCAGGAAGGGTGTCAGCACGGAAACACAGTTTTCAAGGACAATAGGAGACATTCCATCATGTCCATAAGCCTTCTGAGGGTTGGGGTCAGAAAAGGCATAGAAAACATCATCCTTAAGAATTAAAATAACAGGCATAGTGGAGTCAGAGGGGGAGGGGTTGATCAGGAGGAGTGCTCTGAATCGTGAGGAGTGAAAATTTTAGAGAAAATTTGATTGAAGAGTTCAGCTTTAGTGCCATGTGACAGCGGTGTTGCCATCAAGACTAAGAAGAGGTAGGAAAGATTAAGAATGAAAATCGTTAGAGATATGTTGCTACTTCTATTTTTGTAGAGAGTTCTACCACCTAGGTAGAACTCTCACTAAAAAAAAAAAAAGAAGTAGCAGGGTGTTTGCATTTTCTATTGATGAAAGATTTTTTTTGTGAGTCGGATAATATTATTTCATGCAATTTAGGGCAGCAATATAAAGCTCATGATTAACAAGATTACGACTGCTCAGGTACCTTTTGTGAGCTGCATCTCTATATCTCATGGCACGTGATTGAACCAAGGCTTCTTATCATTATGAGTAGAGAAAGTACGTAAAAAGTCTGCCTCCATTCCAAACCCAAATATCGCGCTAGGAACACACAGGGGGCCTCTTACTTGGAAGCAGTAATAATTCCACTCAAAATCTTAACTGGGAACTTCACATCTCTCTTACTAAATTAGCTTCCTCGAGGTTGGGCTTTCTGTATCGTCTCCGCCAGTTCTCCCCGACACAGACGCTCTCCATATACAAGGGCCTTGTCTGCCCACGTATGGAGTATGCTTCTCATGTGTGAGAGGTGGGGCTCCACACAGACAGCTCTCGTGGACACAGTGGAGTCTCCTACCTTTTAAATTTCGCCGCAGTGTTACATCTCCTATCTTCTTTTCATGATGACTGCTCTTCTGAGGGTGCTAACCGCGGCCCCGCTGCACTCGAGTTTGTCCTCTTGCTCACCCCTATACTGTCCCTATTCCTTATGCAAGAGGTAACCATCGTCTTCATTCTTTTTTATCCCTTCTGCTGGTAAACTCTGGAACAGCCTTCCTTTGTCTGTATTTCCTCCTGCTTATGATTTGACCTCTTTCAAGAGAGGAGTGTCAAGACATCTCTTTTCCCGAAATTGACTTCTTTTTTGGGCTCTTGTTCTGTTTTCTGTTGCTGGAGCTCCGTTCGGCAGGTTTTTTTGTTGCTACTTTATTTTAGTGCCCTTGAGCTGTCTCCCCTACTGTAAAAAAAATTGGAGAAGTACCTGGTCAGGTCGTTCCACCGAGCTGAAGCATAATGCCAGAAGCCCCTCCTTTTTGGTTTCTCCAGAGGCTGTACAGGCGCGATAGGACAGAATGTGGAAATAAAGTGATGATCAGAGGAGCACAAGGGAAAGAACATTTTGATACAATAAGCTGAGAGATTAGAGGTTAGGAAAAGGTCCAGAATGTTTTCAAAGTATTGCAAAGGCGGTCGGAAATACATGTAGCGTGATGAACCAGCTGCTCGGGATCACTGAGAAGAGGAAAGTTGTATGCTCATTCACCATGCTGGTCAGTTAAAGAGGATGAAAGCCAAAGCTAGTAGTGAACATTAAAATTTCCTAAGATGGAGATTTCAACGTAAGGAGCTTGAGTCAAGCTGTGTTTCACTTATGGAGTTCAAATAGTCAAAGAACTGTACATAGTTGGTAGAGGTATGTGAAAGATAAACAGGACAGACGTATTTAATAACATAATGACAGTCAAGTCTTAGGCAGACGATGAAAAATTCTGAAGAACCAAGGTCGTGGGCACAAGAGGAAGTGATGTCGTTGCATACGCAGACTCAACATCTAGCTTTGGATTGAAAGTTAGGCGAGAAATATTAGGGCGGAACAGAGTAGAGATTACTGTCAGTAGCCTTACAAACCTGTGTTTCGGTTTGGAATAGATGGTGAGGTTTAGAAGAGGAGAGTTTGTGTTCTAATGATTGGAAATTTGAGCGAAGACCGCGAATGTTGCAGAAGTTGATAAAAAAAAGTTGACAGAGGTATGAAGACACCTCTTAGGTCTGGTGGCAAAAGTGGAGTCTGATCTGAAGGCATGTGTGCCCCCCTTTCCCCAAGACGGGGACTCCCTGACTTTGTGACTCGATGCCAAAATGAATTCTGAATTTTTCTGAGGAAAAGGTGTGTGTGTTGCGTGTATGTAGTGTAGTGGGGAAAGAAAGATGACTTGTCTTTAGAGAGCATGCTGAACTACTCTCTAATGTTAATGAGCCAATACGGAAGATAAATGTCCGGACACAGGAAGGGTCTTTGAATGGTTTGCAGCACCCCCTCGCCTATCATATTGTTACGCCACCCCCTACCACACACCATCCACGGGCAGGCAGGTGGCGTGATCCTCACCACAACCACACGGGCACCAGTCACTCACAGCGGCCCACACAGAACACCGAGGGGAGGAGGGAACGAGGCAGGGCACAAAGGATACACGATCAACACTAAGTTCTAGTTTAATGGCAGGTTCCTCACACAGTACAGAGTACAGCAACTTTCAAGGGCACAGAACAGTTAATCAGGCACAGTACAGGGGCACGGCAGACACGCACACACGGATGCACACAGCTCGCGAGCGGAGCAGCTCAACACTCTCTCAAGCCCAGACACGCGTCTTCTCAACTCCCCCTCAGCGCCTCTCGCTCGCCACCCTCCACTCTGCCGACTCAGCACTTCCTGCCCGGCGGCCGGAGGCCCCGGGCTCCCCTCTGTCTCTCTTGTCCCAACAAGTAGAGTTGCACCATGCTGAGCTAACCTTGCATCATGCTACAATTTCCTCACATTACACATACAATCATTCACATACAGCACATTCGTAACACTATCTCCTCCTTCAAAAGGCAGTCGACCCGGCTGCCCCAACATTCAACAAACAAAACATGAAATTAATCAAACTAATCAGTCCCCTGGGACATCACTAGTCTCTTAACCATCCCGGCCGACGCCTCTCTCGCCGAGGGCGCCGCTGGGATGCGGGCGGCGGCAGGCAGGCGGTGGCACCCAGAGCCGCGTCGTCGGCCCCAAGTACTTGCTCAGGGTCGTCACTGACATCTGCCGCTTCGCCCGCACCGCCCATGTTCTCGTTCGCCCCTTGGTCGACCTCTGACACGTCCTCGTCGCTGCTGCTGGGGCTTACGTCCTCTCCTGCGCCGGTCGTATGTCTCCTTCATGGCCTGGCCTGCCACCTTGAGCTTGCCCCGTACGCGTCGGTGCACCTCAGCCAGGCTTTCCTGCAGTGCCGCTGCGAAGCCAGAGGTGACGGTGGGCAAGCTCACGTCGGGAGGCCGCCCCGTGGCCAAATCCACCGGTAGCCTGAGCTCCCGGCCGAACACTGAACACAGAAAAATACATGCAATACACATAAATCAGTCTGTCCTCCATAGTCTCTTCTCGCGCCCCCAAGGGGCTCCGCCTGTCAGCCACGCCGTCGACCAGCCGCCAGTCCTCAGTGGGCTCTTCCACGCCATCCACTCCACGTGACGCTCGGGACAGTCGACACCGGCTCCTGGCCTCCACCCTCGGGGCAAGGTGCCCTCGCTCAGCCGTGACTACCTCCCCACGCAGCCATGCTCGAAAACCTCCTGGAAGCAAAGGGCACCATTCCGGTCACCCTCTCCAGCTCCCGTCCGAGGCCACCACGAGCCTTACTGGCCTGCGTCAGGTAGTCGAGGCCCAGCAAGCACGGCTCGTCTCGATCGGCGACGTCCATCGGCCGGCGCTCCACAGCGCTGCCTACGCCGATACGAGCCTCCACTGGCCCCTCCAGCAGCACACACTACCCCGGGTCAGGCCGTGCCGAGCACTCCTCAGCCCCCGGTGTCCACTGTCACGCGTCGTGGCTACAACCGCTAAGCCTCCCACTGGCAACACGCTGGTCGGGCGGCGGCAGCTTACTCAAGGCGGGGCCCGAGGGCGGGAGACGGCTGGAAGTCGGCTCCCTTCTCCAGCCCGTCAGCGCTTCCCGCCCGCGCCGCGTCCCTGGGCCTGGGACAGGCACTCAAGCGGTGGCCTGACTGGCCACAGTCCTTGCAGCGAGGCTGGTGGGCATCGGGGCTTAGCCGGTCGAGGGAACGCGTCCTTCGCTCCCCCAGGCACCGACTGCACCTATGACCCCTCTTGCCACAGCCCCCGCACGAGCCACGGAGACCCTCCGGGCTCGCCTTCATCGACGCTGACTTCATCTTCACCTTCGCCATCCGGCCCCGGAGGTCATGGCAGGGCGGGGCGGCCGCCGCTAGGCCGCTGCTCGTCGTCAATGCCCCGAACTCCAAGGCCCTCGTCAGCGCGTCGTCGGTCCACGGCAGGGGGTGAGAGTCCTCGCCAGTCTCGTCCCTCAGCGCCCGGCAGTCCGCACAGAAGCGCTGCGTGCCGTCCTTCTTCATATCCAGGACGACTGCTGAGGGCCACGGACTGTCTGTCCGCTCCATCACCCCCTGCGCCGCCAGCTCGTTGACGGCGCGCTGCAGTTCCTCCCGCCTGGCCGGCACGACACGTCGGGGCGGGCTCCTGGTGGGTGCACCATTTCCCGTGCTGATGTTGTGCTTCACCAACCCCGTGCAGCCCAGCAGGTCCACTCCACCCCCGCTGAACACGTCCGCGCACCGAGCCAGGGTGTGGCGCACCCTCGTCTGCGCCTCCGTCAGGTGAGCGGCGCTCCGGTGCGCCGAATCCTCCAGGAAGTCGGGCAGCGGCCTCACAGCGGCCGACTCCGCGCTCCCCGACGCTTCCTCTTGTTGTTCCACCTCTTCACAGGTGCCCAGCTTGGCACCAGCGGGTACTTTCCGAGCCTCGTCGGAGGAGTTAGCCACCAGCACCGTGACTGACTCCTCCCCCGCTCCTTCGAGACTCCGTCCGGCTGCCACACCATCAGGCAGCTGCAGGCCCTCCGTGGACTCCACCGTGCCTTCCGCTGGCATCGCGTCCGACCGGCAACACAGGACCCTGGCCTCCGTCCCCGGGGCAAGGTGCAGTCGCTCCGCCGCGACTACCTCTGCACAGCCGACCTTCGGGAGCAAAGGCGCCTGTCCGCGCAGCCTCTCCAGCTCCCGTCCAAGGTCGGCACAGGCCTCGCCCTGCGGCAGGTAGTCGAGGCCCAGCACGCACGGCTCGTCTCGATCGGCGACGTCCATCGGCCGGCGCTCCACAGCGCTGCCTACGCCGATACGAGCCTCCACTGGGCCCTCAGACTGCACGCAGTGCCCCGTGACGCCACACAGCCTCTGTGGCGCGTCCTGAGTCGTGTGGCCGGCATGTCAGGCCGCCCCAAGGTCCTCTCGGCGCTCCCCACCAAGCGGCCGGGCCCGTCCACTGAGCCCCGTAGCGCTGTCGTCAGCAGCAGCGCCTTCTCATCCTCGCCCCAGCCCTGGGCAGCAGCTGGCATCTTGAACTGGGCCTCCCATACCAACTTCCCGCCGTGCCCCGCTGGCTTAAGCCTCCCTGAGCGCCGGGAGGCTGGGGGGCCGCAGAGAGGAGCGGGCGGACCACGTGGGGTGCAAGCCGGCCGGCATGGCGGAGAGGGAGGCGGTGAGAGAGGCAACGAGGCAGGGTTAATGGGTCCGACTCCAGCACCAGCTGGACCCAAGGGAGCGGCTCCGACGGCTCCCCAGCCTCCTGCAGCCTCCACCGGCTCCGCCACGACGCCACCGGGCTTCAGGGGCCCTTGCCAGGGACCCCACGCGGAGCCCCGCCAGTCCGCCACCCGTGCACCCGCCGCCAGCACACGTGACGCTTCTTCTTGTTCCTCCCCGCACCACGTTGCCACCTCTCGCTGCTGCCATGGGAGAGAGAGTGGACTACGTGACCTGCGAGCCGGCTGGCATGGAGGAGAGGGAGGGGGTGAGGGAGGCAACGAGGCGGGGTCTCCCCAACCTCCTGCGGCAGCTACTGGTTCCGCTACGACGCTACCAGGCTCCAGGAGTCCTTGCCAGGGGCCCCAGATAGGCCCCTGCAGGACCGCCTCCCCGGCGCTACCTGCCAGAACTGAGCCTTCTTCCTCCGCGTGCGACGGTGCCACCTCACGCAGCTGCCTCTCCGCCTCCCTCAGGCCTCGGACCTCGCCTTCCTGGGTCCGCACCTCCTCCAGCCGTTCACTCCTCGCGCTGTCGCAGCCCTGGTCGGTGTACTGCTGGGTTTCCACCTTCAGGGACGAGAGACTGCTCTGGAGGACCTCGGCAAGATGGCGTGCCTGCTCGTGTGCCCTCTCGTCTGCCCTCTGATCCAATTCCTGCCTCAGACTGGCCAGCATGGCAGCGAACAATTCCATCTGGCCCAGCTTCACCTCACCCACGTCAGCCTCGGCCTTGCCCTTCTCCTCACCCTCACGGCGACCATTGGGGGACGCCATGACGACTCGGCGCGCTTCACTGTTCACTTATCCCCACTCCTTTGACACCAAGTGTTACGCCACCCCCTACCACACACCATCCACGGGCAGGCAGGTGGCGTGATCCTCACCACAACCACACGGGCACCAGTCACTCACAGCGGCCCACACAGAACACCGAGGGGAGGAGGGAACGAGGCAGGGCACAAAGGATACACGATCAACACTAAGTTCTAGTTTAATGGCAGGTTCCTCACACAGTACAGAGTACAGCAACTTTCAAGGGCACAGAACAGTTAATCAGGCACAGTACAGGGGCACGGCAGACACGCACACACGGATGCACACAGCTCGCGAGCGGAGCAGCTCAACACTCTCTCAAGCCCAGACACGCGTCTTCTCAACTCCCCCTCAGCGCCTCTCGCTCGCCACCCTCCACTCTGCCGACTCAGCACTTCCTGCCCGGCGGCCGGAGGCCCCGGGCTCCCCTCTGTCTCTCTTGTCCCAACAAGTAGAGTTGCACCATGCTGAGCTAACCTTGCATCATGCTACAATTTCCTCACATTACACATACAATCATTCACATACAGCACATTCGTAACAATATATTCCTCACCGGGAATGGCTTACGTGCCTTTGATTTCACAACTGTGCTTAATATTAAGTACATCGTACTCCGTGTTAACAAGAACTGAGCTGGATACTTCCTCCCAAACACACATATTTGACACCATTTTCAGTCCCTGAATACAGGCCGATTGTCAAGAGACCAATGATCGTTACTGGAATTCCAGGAAGTTGTAGAATATCTCAGAATGCCTCGAGATGCACTAAATCAAACGCCCTCTTGTGGTCGACGTGGAATACAAATACTATCTTGTCAAAACTCGCATCGGCGTTGCACTGCTACACGAAGCGTTAGGATACGGTTAGTTGTCCAGTTACCAGATAGGAATCCAGACTGCTCAGATCTCTTAAGCTCCAATATATGGCAAGCGCCTTGACTCTAGCACTCTGAGCAGTGTAATAACCGCGGTAGTCGTTACAGTCTTGATGGTACCCTTTTCCCTTTTCTTTTCTAGATAGGGATGATCGGAATGATCTTGACGCCCTAAGAGAGATTACTGACATACCTGTCTGCTCGGAAGATCTCTCGGCTTCTCTGTTGGAGCCCTCTACTGGTCATGTTTTCTCATCAAGCCTGGCAGCACAATTCTTCTCAATATTCTCATCTGTCTTCCCCGAGTATGTACTTCAAAGTACCCTTCTGTAGCTTAAAGAAGTTCGATTATATGCCGCAAATATACCGGGCCGTTAAGTGTGCTGAGTATAATATTAACCAGTTTGAGTCTGTCTATGACATGAAGCTTGAGTATTGCTACAACAAAACCTTGATCAAATACAAATACATCTCCACTGCGGAGTCTTTTGACTCGGATAGCTTCCATAGTGCCAGTAGCATCAAAGTTGCCCAAAACAATGAGTGTGTCTCAAGGAAAGGCACTGATCTAATGTGAAGTTGAACACCACCTCATTTTCAGTTTTAGATATTTCGGTAAGAGCGTGCACTAAGTGACCTGAAGTCCAAAGTGTACTATGGGTTCACTCCCAATATGTACCATTCAACCGCATAACCTCAACAACAAATGTCTACTGCTGGGTGGATGAGTCTGTATACTGATCTCGCCACCGCCTGCCATCCTCGTCAGATGCCCCACTAAGTTCATCTTCAGTCACTATGACTTTATTCAATAGGATAGGGAGTATGTGATCATTCTTGAAACTCAGAATGTTTTAGTAGCCCAAACGTAAAGCCTAACAGACGTTCACCCCGAGCCTAGTTCTGAGGGCTACATATGCAACACTGCCGCCGCCCACACGGAGGCGTTAGGGGAGTGGTCAGAGCGCGGTGGTTATGACGAGGACCAGGGATCTGCCACCGCAAGACGCTGACAATTTTTGACCATCGCGAGATGCAGAAGACTACCTAAATGCTCTCCAGATATTCAATCAATCCAAACCTCAACCAGGCAAGTCATATAACACGGCAGCCACATAAAATATAATTTGCCTGCCCCACTAAAGGGCTGGGGCAAACTATTAGGCTCTTTTTATAAACGTTCTGCCTATGACGTCGGTAGGTTTTCTTGAAGGGGAATGATGGTCGGCCTCAGCCCGTTATGTCGCAGGCAAGTGTTTATAGTGGCACCATTTTGCTTATATTATGCTGTCCCCGGGAGATAATTTTTATCCTTTTAAGATAGTTAATTTAGGGTCCGGGTTGATAAGTCGTCTTCAGGACAGTACGTGGGTAGTCTTAGGCCACTCGGCGATGACTGAAAATTATCAGCTAGGGACGGCGGGCCGGACTCGAACCTGGGTCCTCCAGGACGCTGCGCTCGCACGCTGACCACTCAACCACTGTCTCCCCGTTAGGAAGTATATCATAAAAAAAATAGGGCCCTCCTTCGTTCGGGATGCAGGTGTCCCGTAGTCTTTGCCTTACACTCGTTATAGGTGGCAGGCTCTCCCGGTGCAGAGACATTTACGGAACCCTCCACGTGGTCAGGTACCCCTCCGAAACAGAAGTTGGTTGGGGACACGGCGTCATCCATCACACTGACACATTCTTTTAATTTTCGTTTATTGCGAAGTGTATCTCTTCATATGGAGAAGTTGCAGGCGCCACTCTCAACCAACTGAAGGTTGACTAAGGGTCAAGGGTTTGACTGTTAGCTATAAGTAGGGATACAACTACTCCTAACTCCTGAAAAATTCAATGGACACCCTTTAAGTGAGAGACAATAGAGAAAGGAAAGTTAGGGATGAGATTCGGAAATTAACCACCTCTATAGTCATAAATAATGAAATAGTAGAGAAGGCGAGGCATTGAGTAGAAGACTACTAAACAATGGCGTAAAGAAGAAAAAATTACGTGAATAGAGAAAATTTTGGAACAAAATTCGGAAAAGCTGGGAAGGAGAGGAAAGGTATTAACAGTATAATAATAAACAAGTAGAAAAATACGAATTTTAAATCAAGAGGCATCGGAAAGGCGGACAATCGGACAAAAATGGAGGAAAAAAAGAAACTCACCACCTCTACGTTGTGTGAGAGGAGCTGCCCGCCGAGCCACCAGGTGAGAACAGGTGGAGGGCGAACCCCCATCGATTCACAGGTAAATCGGTACTGACGTCCCCCTGATAACCGTCCACTCGGCCCCCGAAGCTTGACTGTCGGCCGTGATTCTGTTGGGGTGGAAAAAGTGACTCTGTCTTTACATACACACACATAGTTTTTAGAAAAGGTTTGAGAGAAGATTTCAGCCTTGAGATGGATGAGACGGCAGTGCTGCCGTCAGGACTAAGGAGAGGAGGGAAAGATGAAGAAGTGAAGTTGGAGATGTTTTTGGCTAGATGCCAGAAGTCCCGGGAAGAATCAGAACAAGCAAAAGTTTTGGCATATTCTATTAATGAAGGAGTTTTTGGTAAGTCAAAGGATAGACTTGGCATGATTCCGGGCAGAAATATAAAGATCTTGGTTAGCAGGAGTGCGAAGGCTCTGGTACCTTTGGTGAGCGGCCTCTCCATCTTGGATGGCACGCCAGCATGAGGAGTAGAGAAGGTACGTGGAATGTGTGCCACAATCACCTCTGTGATGCGCTGAGCACACACAGAGGGGTCTCTCTCCAGGAAGCAGTAATCATTCCACGGGAAAACGGAAAAGTACATCCTCAGGTCGTCCCACCGAGCGGAAGCAAAATGCTAACAGCAGCGCCTCTTCGGTGGGTCCAGAGGGTGTACAGGAACGATAGGACAGGATACAGAAATAAGGTTGTGATCGGAAGAGCCCAATTGAGAGAACAGTTTGACAGTAAGTTGAAGGGTTAGAGGTAAGGAAGAGGTCTAGTATGTTGGGCCTGCCTCCAAGACGGTCGGGAAAACGTGTAGGGTGTTGAATCAACTGCTCCAGATCGTTAAGGAGAGCAAAGTTGGAGGCTTGTTCACCAGGCTGATCAGCGGAAGAGGATGAAAGCCAAAGCTGGTGGTGAACATTGAAATCTCCTAGGATGGAGATTTCAGCGAAGGGAGAGTGGGTCAAGATGTGCTCCACTTTAGAGTTCAAGTAGTCAAAGAATTTTACAGAGTTAGTAGAGTTAGGTGAGAGATAAACAGCATAGATGTATTTAGTAATAGAATGAAAATGAAGTCTTAGCCAGATAGTGAAAAATTGTGAAGAGTCAAGGTCGTGGACACGAGAGCAAGTGATGTCGTTGCGCACGTAGGCGCAACATCCAGCTTTGGATTGAAATTTAGGATAGAGAAAGTAGGAGGGAACAGAGTAGAGATTGCTGTCATTAGCTTCAGAAACCTGTGTTTCGGTGAGGAAGAGAAGGTGATGTTTAGAGGAGGAGAGACGGTGTTCCACAGAATGGAAATTTTATATATGTATATATATATATATATATATATATATATATATATATATATATATATATATATATATATATATATATATATATATGCCGAGTGGCTTAAGACTACCCACATGCTGTCCTAAAGACCACCCATCAGCCCGAACTTAGGAAGAAGCTGTGCAAGTGAGATAAAAAATAAGGTCTGGGGGCAGCATGAGCCAATAATAATGGTGCCACTATAAACAATTGCCTGCGCCATGACGGGCTCGGGCCGACCATCAGGCCCCTAAGGAATAGCCTATCGGCGTTATAGGCCACATGTAAAAAAAAAAATATATATATATATATATATATATATCTATATATATATATTTATATATATATATATCTATTTATATATACAAATTCTCTCTCTCTCTCTCTCTCTCTCTCTCTCTCTCTCTCTCTCTCTCTCTCTCTCTCTCTCCCCTTATCGCCGACCTGGCCTTTTTTTCTCTTAAGCTGCTTCTTCCTCTGCAAAAAAAGCTTAATAATCAGAAGTACATAATTCCCACTTACCTGTCTGCGTGAGGAAGACGTGATCGGTGAGCGGCGGGAAGACAGGTGTGTTGGCAGCCTTGCAGGTGAGATTGTGCGTCAGGTGATACCGTGTAACAGCAGCGATGTGAAGCGTGTTGGTGACGTAGGAGGTGATGGGGGTAAGAGTAGTTATCGAATTGGAATTGGAAGCCACGGTTGTGGTGGTGATAAAGGTAGTGATAATTCCATCGTCTTGTCTCTCTTCCTCCATAGAATCCAAAAGTTTTTTCCCTGACCACCAGGTAACGTTCGGCAACGGTACACCTGCATCAATTAGAAAATGGGAACATTATGCATTTTTGGTTCGTTTAGATAAGTCAAAAGAACAAACTACGAAGCAGAAAAAAAAAAATATATATATATATATATATATATATATATATATATATATATATATATATATATATATATATATATATATATATATATATATATATATATATATATATATATATATATATATATTTGTATACATATCTATCTATCTATCTATCTATCTATCTGTCTAGAGAGAGAGAGAGAGAGAGAGAGAGAGAGAGAGAGAGAGAGAGAGAGAGAGAGAGAGATGGATAAATAGATTTGTAAATAGCATATCTCGGGAGTTTTTGTTTCCTGAAGAAATCAAGTCATTATCTTTACTCTTTAAGTCCCAGTCTCCAGTTTCATGATTTTTCACTTTTCGCCCTCAGCGTCGATCTCGGTAGTGAATGAAATGTTCGATGTGTCCTCCGTTTCGATTCATGCGGGTATTGAGTCTGACCGCGAAGTTTTCAATAACTCGTTGGTACATATCATTTGGGATCCTCCTGATGAACTGCGTGATCTCAGCCTTGAGTTCCTGAACTGTCTCGGGGTTATTTATGTACACATTGTCCTTGGCATATCCCCACAAGAAAAAGTCCATAGGGTTGAGGTCATGTGGGGCTACTCCCCACACTTCCAGGGATACTCTTGACTTTCTACAGCAGAAGTTCGGAAACCGTCTGATTTCATTCAAGACGGAACACATTTGGGCTTCTCATTCACCGGACTTCAACCCTATGGACTTTTTCTTGAAGGGATATGCCAAGGACAATGTGTATATAAATAACCCCGAGACAGTTCAGGAACTCAAGGCTGAGATCACGCAGTTCATCAGGAAGATCCCAAATGACATGTGCCAACGAGTTATTGAAAACTTCGCGGTCAGACTCAATACCCGCATGAATCTAAACGGTGGACACATCGAACATTTCATTCACTACCGAGATCGACGCAGAGGGCGAAAAGTGAAAAATCACGAAACTGGAGACTGGGACTTAAAGAGAGCCAAAAACATCTCCAACTTCACTTCATCTTTCCCTCCACTCCTCAGTCCTGACGGCAACTCTGCCGTCTCATCTATCTCTAATGCTGAACTCTTCTTTCAAACTTTTTTTTCTAAAAACTCCACTCTGGACGAATCTGGGCATATTCCTCCTACTCATCCCCCCTCTGACTCTTTTATGCCTGTTATAAAGATTCTTCAAAATGATGTTTTCTATGCCCTCTCTGGCCTCAATCCTCAGAAGGCTTATGGACCTGATGGAGTGCCTCCAATTGTATTTAAAAACTGTGCCTCCGTGCTGTCACCCTGCCTGGTCAAACTCTTTCGCCTCTGCTTGTCAACATCTACCTTTCCTTCCTGCTGGAAGTATGCCTTCATACAGCCTGTGCCTAAGAAGGGTGACCGTTCCAATCCCTCAAACTACCGTCCTATAGCTTTACTTTCTTGTCTATCTAAAGCTTCTGAATCCATCCTTAACCGGAAGATTCAAAAGCACCTTTCCACTTCTGACCTTCTATCTGATCGCCAGTATGGGTTCCGCAAGGGGCGTTCTACTGGTGATCTCCTTGCCTTCCTAACTGACTCTTGGTCATCCTCTCTTAGCCTTTTTGGTGAAACCTTTGCTATTGCTCTGGACATATCAAAAGCTTTTGATAGGGTCTGGCACAAATCTTTTCTTTCCAAACTACCCTCCTACGGTTTTTATCCTTCTCTCTGTACCTTTATCTCCAGTTTCCTTTCTGACCGTTCTATTTCTGCTGTGGTACACGGTCACTGTTCTTCCCCCAAACCTATTAACAGTGGTGTCCCACGGGGTTCTGTCCTATCTCCCACTCTTTTTCTGTTGTTCATTTATGATCTTCTTCTGTCCTATCCATTCTTACGCCGATGACTCCACTCTGCATTATTCAACTTCTTTTAATAGAAGACCCACCCTACAGGAACTTAACGATTCAAGGCTGGAGGCAACAGAACGCTTTGCCACAGCCCTTACTATTATTGCCGTTTGGGGCAAGAGGAACCTGGTGTCCTTCAACGACTCAAAAACACAGTTTCTCCACCTATCCACTCGACACAATCTTCCAAACAAATATCCCCTATTCTTTGACAACACTTTGACAATCACCTTCTTCAACACTAAACATCCTCGGTCTATCCTTAACTCAAAATCTCAACTGGAAACTTCATATCTCATCTCTTACTAAATCAGCTTCCTCGAGGCTGGGCGTTCTGTACCGTCTCCGCCAGTTCTTCTCCCCCGCACAGTTGCTATCCATTTACAGGGGCCTTGTCCGCCCTCTTATGGAGTATGCATCATATGTGTGGTGGGGCTCCACTCACACAGCTCTCCTTGACAGAGTGCAGTCAAAGGCTCTTCGTCTCATTAGCTCTCTTCCTCATACTGATAGTCTTCTACCTCTTACCCATATTGCCTCTCTTTCTATCTTCTATTGATATTTTTATGCTAACTGCTCTTCTGAACTTGCTAACTGCATGCCTCTCCCCTCCCGCGGCCCCGCTGCACACGACTTTCTACTCATGCTCATCCCTATACTGTCCAAACCCCTTATGCAAGAGTCAACCAGCATCTTCACTCTTTCATCCCTCACGCTGGTAAACTCTGGAACAATCTAACTTCATCTGTATTTCCTCCTGCCTACGACTTGAACTCTTTCAAGAGGAGGGTATCACGACACCTCTCCTCCCGAAATTTACCTCTCTTTTTGGTCACTCCTTTGACCTCTATTCAGGAGCAGTAGATAGCTGGCTTTTTTTTTTCTTTACGCCCTAGAACTGTCTCCTTAGCTGCAAATATATATATATATATATATATATATATATATATATATATATATATATATATATATATATATATATATATATATATATAGCCAAAAAAATTATCCTACAACCTCAATTCTTTTTTTCCTCCTCTCCTTAATTAACCCTGACGGCAGCACCGCCGTCTCATCTATCTCTAAGACTAAACTCTTCGCTCAAACTTTCTGTAACAACTCCACTCTGGACGAGTCTGAGCATATTCCTCCTACTCACCCCCCCTCTGACTCCTTTATTCCTGTTATTAAGATTCTTAAGAATGATGTTTTGCTTTCTCTAGCCTCAACTCTCAGAGGGCTTATGGACCTGATGGAGTGCTTCCTATTGTTCTTAAGAAAATGTGGCTGTAAGTGGTAGCGAGTGTTCTGAGTGCTAATTGGTTCACGGATAGATAAACTCGTATCCGTCAGGGTTATTTATTCGAACAAACATACTAAGGTCATTGAGACAAACACAACGCATAGAAAAGGTGTTTGTGTTTGTATGCGTGTGTGTGAATGTTGTTTGGCGTGAATAACATTTACGTGTTGGTGTGCGTGTGGATCAATATGTACGAGTGGACAACAAGAGGACACGGACGGACAGTCAAAGATAAACGAGTAACAGGAAAAGTTAACAATGAAGACGCGACACAACACAGAAAGACAAGGATAGCGATAATGGAAATACACTAACGAGTCTGCGCTGCACCGCCCATTTTCTTATGAGTCATAGGGGAGGAAATGCACACGGCTTTGAGCGATGACTGCTACATGGCTCCGTGCTGACACCCTGCCTGGTCAAATTCTTTCGTCTCTGTCTGTCAATAGCTACCTTCCCTTCCTGCTGGAAATACGCCTTCATACAGCCTGTGCCTAAGAAGGGTGACCGTTCCAATCCCTCAAACTACCGCCCTATAGCATTACTTTCCTGTCTATCAAAGGCTTTTCAATCAATCCTTAACAGAAAGATTAAAAAGCACCTTTCCACTTCTAACCTTCTATCTGATCGCCAGTATGGGTTCCGCAAGGGGCGTTCTGCTGGCGATCTTTTTACTCTCTTAACTGACTCTAGGTCATCCTCTCTTAGCCGTTTAGGTGAAACTTTCTCAGTTGCGCTAGACACATCGAAAGCTTTCGATAGAGTCTGGCACAACTCTTTGCTTTAAAACTGCCCTCTTTCAGATTCTATCCCTCTCTCCTTTTTTATCTCCAGTTTCCTTTCCGGCTGTTCTATCTCTTCTGTGGTAGACGGTCACTGTTCTTCCACTATATCTATGAACAATGGTGTCCCGTAGGGCTCAGTCCTATCGCCCCCTCTCTTCCTGTATTCATGAATGATCTTCGTTCTATAACAAACTGTCCTAGCAACTCATACGCTGACAACTCCACTCTGCATTATTCAACTTCTTTCAAGAAAAGACACTGTCAACAGGAATTACATGACTCCAGACTGGAGGCTGCATAAAGCTTTTTTTTTTTTACAACAAAAGAGATGGCTCAAGGGCAACAACAACAATATATATATATATATATATATATATATATATCTATATATATATATATATATATATATATATATATATATATATATATATATATATATATATATAAGCCCGCTACTCGCCTCTCCCACAACAGAAAATAGATAACAGTAGCCAAAAGGGAGGTCAATTTCGGATGGAGAGGTGTCTTGATACACTCTTCTTGAAAGAGGACATGTCATAGGCAGGAGGAAATACAGACGAAGGAAGGCAGTTCCAGAGATTACCAGTGTAAGGGATGAAAGAGGGAAGCTGCTGGTCAACTCTTGCATTAAGGGTTTGGACAGTATACGGATGGGCTAGAGTGGACAGTCGAGTGCAGCGGGGCCGCGGGAGGGGGGGAGGCATGCAGTTAGCAAGTTCAAAAGAGCAGTCAGCATGAAAATATCGATAAAGGATAGAAAGAGAGGCAAAATGGAGGCGGAATTTAAGAGGTAGAAGACTATCAGTAAGAGGAGAGCTGATGAGACGTAGAGCCTTAGACTCCACTCTGTCCAGGAGAGCTGTGTGAGTGGAGCCCCCCCCACACATGAGATGCATACTCCATACGAGGGCGGACAAGGCCTCTATAAATGGAAAGCATCTGTGCGTGGGAGAAGAACTGGCGGAGACGATAAAGAACACCGAACCTCGAGAAAGCTGATTTAGTGAGAGAAGAGATGTGAAGTTTCCAGTTGAGATTTTGATCTAAGGATAGACCAAAGATATTTAGTGTTGAAGAGGGTGACAGCTGAGTGTTATCGAAGAATAGGGGATAAGTGTTTGGAAGATTGTGTCAAGTTGATAGGTGGAGAATTTGGGTTTTTGAGGCATTGAAGGACACAAGGTTCCTTTTACTCCAATCGGAAATGATAGCAAGGTCTGAGGTTAAGCGTTCTGCAGCCACCAGTCTGGAGTCATGTAATTCCTGTTGAGAGGCTCTTCTGTTGAAAGAAGTTGAATAATGCAGAGTGGAGTCGTCAGCGTATGAGTGAATAGGACAGTTTGTTATGGAGAGAAGATCATTGATGAATAACAGGAAGAGTATGGGTGATAGGAAAGAGCCCTGTGGAACACCACTGTTAATGGTATTAGGGGAAGAACAGTGACCGTAGTAGTAACAAATGTACGGAAGTGGGGGCTGCCTCTGCGGGGGGGACTGGAAGTGGGGGTTGGGGGGGTCAGCGGGGGGGTTACGGAAGAGGGGGTATCTGGACCCCCCTCCCCCCCCCCCACCCATATCTCTAACCTTTTCACCAACCCCCTCCCCCTCACCCCCTCTCGGACTAGCGTACGGAAGCGAAAGGGTGACGGGAGTAGGGGTGCCCAGCAGGGAGGGGGGGGGGGTGACGGGAGAAGGGGTACTGTTTTGTATATAGAACGAACTTACATTAGCTGAACTCACACTGTTTTGTGTATAGAGCGAACTTACATTAGCTGAACTCACACTGTTTTGCATATAGAACGAACATACATTAGCTGAACTCACACTGTTTTGTATATAGAACGAACTTACATTAGCTGAACTCACACTGTTTTGAATATAGAACGAACTTACATTAGCTGAACCCACACTCCTGGAAGAAGTTAAAATTTCCTAAAGGCTACAATAAAATCAATATTACCGATGAAGATACGGCACGTCACAATGAATAAACTCACTGTCTTCTCTGTAAATACGGGTTTTAAAAGGTAAAGGAGTAAAACATCATGACCATGAATAATCAGGAAACAATTATATTGAAGCTTATTGTAATAGATGCAACCCTCAAATGAAAAAAATCACAAATTGCAGCGCACTCTCATTGCACATAATGCGGATTACGACATGACGTTAATCCCGGGTGAATTAACGCTACCTGACTTTTAAAATCAAACTAAGACCAAAACATTCAGTTCACAAATACCATGAAGTCATCATAAATGACTTGAGATTTATTGACGCGTATGTCTTTATGTCTGGTTCACTCGCGGCTTTAGCGAACCAATTCATCAGCAATGGGAACGAACCCATATGCACACAACAGATGTTGAAAGATGTGCCAGCACCTGCGTTACCATTATTGATCAAGGGAAAGTAGTTTTTTTGTTATGACTATATGGATTCGATGGAACGACTTTCTGAGACACGTCTTCCATCCCGCGAAGATTTTTTCAATTCGCTTCAAGAAGCAGAACTTTCCGAAAGTGATTATAAACATGCTCAGAATGTTTGGAAAGTAGCTGGGTGTCAGAGCCTGATGGACTATTTGCTACTTTATGTAAAAGTGGATGTTGGCCTTCTATGTGATGTCTTCCTAGAGTGGAGAGGTATTTTGAAAACCCAGTGGAGGTTGGATATTGTAAATTACGTTAGCCTGCCAGGATTTGCCTATGACTCTTTTCTATTAAAAATACAGCAGGAATTAGAGATGCTTAGTAGCCCAGACATATATCATTGCATTCAAACAAATGTGCGTGGGGGCTACACAAGTGTTGTGCGTCGTTTTGTACGCACCAATAACATCTACACGAACCCTCAGTTTAATCCAAAACATGATAGAAACACTTTCCTTTCATATCTTGACTTCAACAGTCTTTATCCCACTGTAATGCAAGAGAAATTACCATGTGGAGATATGAGAAAGCTAGATGAGACAGAAATGCACTGGTTTTTGAGCGGGAGGGGGGCTAGATCAATCAAGCAACCGATGACGATTTTGGATACCTCATTCTGTGCGATACTGAGGCTGTCTCACGTGAAGTCATTGAGAAAACGGATGACCTCCCACTGACCATCAGAATATCATCATAGAATATCATCAATAGAGATATATCGTCAGCCGCACACGAATGGTATGAAGAAGAAAACCGTCCAGTACCGTGTAAGAACATAAAACTGATTGGAACACATGTTGCTCAGGAGAATATGCTGTTTGCTCTGTCCCTCCTTAAACTGCTATTCAACTAGGCCGGGTTGTTAAAAAGTGCATGCTATTTATATGTTTAATCAAAAGAACTTTCTTGCGGACTTCATTCAGGATAACATAGAAGCCCGCAAAAGTGCTACTTGCCCTATCAAGAAAACTGCAATCAAATGTATTTCAAACAGCATTTTTGGTCGATTCCTGATGAACGCGGCCAAATATAGTGAAGACATAGATATTGTCACCAACCGCGAAAAGTTTTTGAAGCTGGTCCGAAGTCCTTACTTTAAACGTGTTTTGCCCCTCAATGATGGTCATGTAGTTGTAGTTCGCCATAAAAAATATTCACAGGTGAATCATCCAAACTACATTGGCTACTACATCCTAGAGCTGTCCAAGCTGCGACTATATGATTTATTTTACAGTATCATGAAGGCTCATTACGGGGATCGGGCGAAACTAGTGTATTGTGACACTGATTCCTTAATAACAGAAATTGAAACTCCTGATCTATTAACAGAGTACTCGCAGGAACCCTTTAAAAGCTATATAGACACAAGTAACTTTAGCTCCTCACATTCCTTGTACAACACAGACAACAAAGGCAAGCTCGGATTTCTCAAGTCTGAAGTGAGGGAAAGAACCATCTCAGAATTTTTAGGTGTTAGACCAAAGTGCTACTCCATCCTCTTGGCAGACGGTGACCGGTTGAGTTCAGCTAAGAGCGTTCCAAAGTTCATAAAGAAAAAAAACATCTGCAAAGGCTTAAGAGAGTAAGATCAGAAGTAGCTGAGAGCTTAAATCATAGGGTTCGTTATGTTGGGAGTATAAAACGTGTAAGAGTTTCTTTTTCCTGGAGTTCACCATTGGAATACGCGTTCACCTGGGAGGCTCTCCAACAATGTTTGAGCGAAACTGTAGGGATTCAGGAGTATTTATACCCAAATCAACAAGAAGATATCCATAAGGACGTGAATATACAGCATATATATATATATATATATATATATATATATATATATATATATATATATATATATATATATATATATATATATATATATATATATATATATATATATATATACAAACTGGTTTGCCTTCTTTTCCGAATATTTGTCTGCCCAGACAGTGAATTTGAGATAAATCTGACTTATTTAATAACACGAGGAAGGAAAGGGAAGGGAGGGAGGGAGGGAGGGGGGGAGGAGAGAGAAGAGGGAGGGAGAAAGGTATGATGGAAGGGAGAGTTGAGCGAAACTGTAGGGAGTCAGGAGTATTTATACCCAAATCAACAAGAAGATATCCATAAAGACGTGAATATACAGCATATTTATATATATCTACAAACTGGTTTGCCTTCTCTTTTCCGAATATTTGTCTGCCCAGACAGTGAATTTGAGATAAATCTGAATTATTTAACCCTCTCGCGCACGATGACGCATTTCGTGTCATCAAGGGTAAAAGGTTCTGGCGGACGATGACGCGAAACGCGCCATAAAAGTAAATAAAAATGATTAAAAATTAAGTTTTCGATGAAAGTGCGTCAAATTTGCAGCTGTTGGGATAAGTTTCTTAATAGTAACATATGTCAATCTATCTAAGGAACGTAGATGAGGAGCTTTGAGTGATTTTTATTTGTTAGGCCACTCTGACGAGAGAAAAAAATACAGTTTTCTCGGTGTAACTCGGGAACTAATAGACGTATGAGGAATTTGAAGATACCATAAGAATCCTCACTAAAAGGTAAACTCGATGCGGCAACGTCTAAGGTCATATGACACCGAAGAGCAGGCAGAAAATATAAAAAAATGCAAGTTGAGAAAAGAAATAAGAAGAAAGAAGTTAAGAAATGAGATATAAGACATTAATTAATGCAAAATCAGAAGAAAAAAATGAAAGTGCGTCAAAATTGCAGTTGTTGGGATAAGTTTAATAGTAACATATGGCGGAGACGGTACAGAACGCCCAGCCTCGAGGAAGCTGATTTAGTAAGAGATGAGATATGAAGTTTCCAGTTGAGATTTTGAGTTAAGGATAGACCGAGAATGTTTAGTGTTGAGGAAGGTGATAGCTGGGTGTTGTCAAAGAATAGGGGATAGTTGTTTGGAAGATTGTGTCGAGTGGATAGGTGGAGAAACTGTGTTTTTGAGGCGTTGAAGGACACCAGGTTCTTCTTGCCCCAATCGGAAATAATAGTAAAGTCTGAGGCTAAGCGTTCTGCAGTCTCCAGCCTTGAGTCGTTAAGTTCCTGAAGGGTGGGTCTTCTATTAAAAGAAGTTGAATAATGCAGAGTGGAATCATCGGCGTAGGAATGGATAGGACAGTTCGTTTTGGAAAGAAGATCATCAATGAACAACAGAAAAAGAGTGGGAGATAGGACAGAACCCTGTGGGACACCACTGTTAATAGATTTAGGGGAAGAACAGTGACCGTCTACCACGGCAGCAATAGAACGGTCAGAGAGGAAACTGGAGATAAAGGTACAGAGAGAAGGATAGAAACCGTAGGAGGGTAGTTTAGAAAGCAAAGATTTGTGCCAGACCCTATCAAAAGCTTTTGATATGTCCAGCGCAATAGCAAAAGTTTCACCGAAACGGCTAAGAGAGGATGACCAAGAGTCAGTTAAGAAAGCTAGGAGATCACCAGTAGAACGCCCCTTGCGGAACCCATACTGGCGATCAGATAGAAGGTCAGAAGTGGAAAGGTGCTTTTGAATCTTCCGGTTAAGGATTGATTCAAAAGCTTTAGATAGACAAGAAAGTAAAGCAATAGGACGGTAGTTTGAGGGATTGGAGCGGTCACCCTTCTTAGGTACAGGCTGTATGAAGGCGTACTTCCAGCAAAAAGGAAAGGTAGATGTTGACAGGCAGAGGCGAAAGAGTTTGACCAGGCAGGGTGACAGCACGGAGGCACAGTTTTTAAGGACAATAGGAGGCACTCCATCAGGTCCATAAGCCTTCTGAGGATTGAGGCCAGAGAGGGCATAGAAAACATCATTTTGAAGAATCTTTATAACAGGCATAAAGGAGTCAGAGGGGGGATGAGTAGGAGGAATATGCCCAGAATCGTCCAGAGTGGAGTTTTTAGAAAAAGTTTAAGAGAAGAGTTCAGCCTTAGAGATAGATGAGACGGCGGTGTTGCCGTCAGGACTGAGGAGTGGAGGGAAAGATGAAGTGAAGTTGGAGGAGATGTTTTTGGCTAGATGCCAGAAGTCACGGGAATAGTTAGAGAAAGCAAGGTTTTGACATTTTCTATTAATCAAAGAATTTTTGGTTAGTCGGAGAATAGATTTGGCACGATTTCGGGCAGAAATGTAAAGTTCATAATTAGCATTAGTTTGAAGGCTCTGGTACCTTTTGTGAGCTACCTCTCTATCATTGACAGCACGAGAACAAGCGTGATTAAACCAAGGCTTTTTTGCGTGAGGAGTAGAGAAAGAACGAGGAATGTATGCCTCCATTCCAGAGACAATCACCTCTGTGATGCGCTGAGCACACACAGAGGGGTCTCTATCCTGGAAGCAATAATCATTCCACGGGAAATCGGAAAAGTACATCCTCAGGTCGTCCCACCGAACTGAAGCAAAATGCCAGAAGCATCGCCTCTTCGGTGGGTCCAGAGGGTGTACAGGAGCGATAGGACAGGATGCAGAAATAAGATTGTGATCGGAGGAGCCCAACGGAGAGAACAGTTTGACAGAATAAGCAGAAGGGTTTGAGGTAAGGAAGAGGTCTAGAATGTTGGGCCGATCTCCAAGACGGTCGGGAATACGTGTAGGGTGCTGGGCCAACTGCTCTAAGTCGTTGAGGATAGCAAAATTGTAGGCTTGTTCACCAGGATGGTCAGTGAAAGAGGATGAAAGCCAAAGCTGGTGGTGAACATTGAAATCTCCTAAGATGGAGATTTCAGCGAAGGGAGAGAGGGTCAAGATGTGCTCCACTTTAGAATTCAAATAGTCAAAGAATTTTACATAGTTGGTAGAGTTAGGTGAGAGATAAACAGCACAGATGTATTTAGTAATAGAATGACAGTGAAGTATTAACCAGATGGTGGAAAATTCAGAAGAGTCAAGGTCGTGGGCACGAGAGCAAGTGATGTCGTTGTGCACGTAGGCGCAACATCCAGCTTTGGATTGAAATTTAGGATAGAGATAGTAGGAGGGAACAGAGTAGAGATTGCTGTCAGTAGCCTCAGAAAACTGTGTTTCGGTAAGGAAGAGAAGGTGAGGTTTAGAGGAGGAGAGATGATGTTCCACAGAATGAAAATTAGAGCGAAGACCGCGAATGTTGCAGAAGAAAGAAGTTAAGAAATGAGATATAAGACATTAATTAATGCAAAATCAGAAAAAAAAAGACTTGGTGCTGCAGTGTTTAGGGTTAGATGACACCAAATAACCGGAGTAAAAAAATATATATATAAGTTGAGGAAAGAAATAAGAAGAAACAAGTTGAGAAATGAGAAATAAGAAGATAATGATACAATACATCCAGCAAAAACTTAATTAATTTATCGAGTCTTACGTTCAATGGCGATTTTTTATTTTATTTTCGGACTTGCATTAGAGAGTAAATTCATATTCCAGCCTGGTCATTAACCTAATGTCCTTAACCTTTTCCGTGATTATAATCTCGTGGTCATTCGAGGGTCCAAGATCTTATCTTTACCCTTCATGTACCCCTTCTCCCGTCACCCCCCCCCCTCCCTGCTGGGCACCCCTACTCCCGTCACCCTCTCGCTTCCGTACGCTAGTCCGGGAGGGGGTGAGGGGGGGGGGGGTGAAAAGGTAAAAGAGATGGGTGGGGGGGGGGTAGGGGAGGGGGGGTCCAGATACCCCCTCTTCCGTAACCCCCCCGCTGACCCCCCCAACCCCCACTTCCAGTCCACCCCGCAGAGGCAACCCCCACTTCCGTACATTTGTTACTACTGACCTTCTACCACCGCAGAGATAGAACGGCCGGAAAGGAAACTGTGGATATAGAAACATAGAGAGGGATAAAATCCGAAAGAGGGCAGTTTAGAAAGCAAAGACTTGTGCCAGACTATCGAAAGCTTTCGATATGTCTAGCGCAACTGAGAAAGTTTCACCGAAACAGCTAAGAGAGAATGACCAAGCGTCTTAAGGGGAGGTTTCCACTTGGGGGTTTCCCATGTCAAATGGCTTGTCTTCTTTTCAATTCTCCTCCCTTATTTCTTAACCGATTTGCTTCATTCAAAAAGCATTTTATTCAGGAAGGATGAGGAAAGAAGTTGGAGTTAGTTAGTGTTAATAAAAAGGAAAAAAAAATTGTCCGATGAATAAAAATAAAAATAAAGGACATTGTCTAAAAATCAAAATGAACTTCAAATAAAATCTAGCAGACTCTCAGTTGTTCGCTTTGTATTGTTTCATAACCCTGAAGCATTGGAACTAGTATAACAGTAAATGTCAAGATATTTTTTAAACTGCAAAATCATGGTTTTGAGATATCAAGTGATGAGGTTTAAATATTTTTTTGAATTTTACCTATTCCACCTAGGGACTTGAAATCCACAGGATATATACATCAGGATATGAAGAAAAAGCAGACATGGTTTCCCTTACTTACTTTCATTGATTGTGTAAACAGGCTGCTTTGTTTACCCAAGGTTACGTCTTTTTTTATGGGTTCATAAACCCATGTACTCGAATTTTACCATATTTCGCCGTATTTCAAAGTAAAAAGCAGTATTCTACTGTGTAATATTAATAAAATACAATTAAAAAGACATTTGAAGCGAATACATAGAGTAATTTGTTGGATTTATGAAAAAAAATGATATACATCGATTTTTCACGGATAAATACCCCAAAAATATTAGTGACTGCTTAAACTTCCCATTTTCTTAGCCAGTGGTGAGAGAGAACCTAAGAATTTCATGACAGACCAAGAAAAAAAAATCCTAAAATTATAAAGGGGTAAAAAAATGGATTGTAGCCCGTAGCGCCGATCGGAAGCTCATTCCAGCACATTGCGATGCATGTTGCATACCACTGTATTATTTTTTCATCAGATTCATTCATATACCAAAAGAATGAGAAAAAATCACAGAATTTTATAAGCCAGAAATTTTTTTTTTTTCAAGAGCCCAAGTGGAAAACTCCCCATAAGAGAGCAAGAAGATCGCCAGTAGAGCGCCCCTTTCTGAATCCATAATGGCGATCAGATAGAAGGTCAGAAGTGGAAAGGTGCTTTTTAATCTTCCGGTTAAGGACTGATTCAAAAGTTTTAGATAGACAGGAAAGTAAAGGGGCGGTAGTTTGAGGGATTGGAACGGTCACCCTTCTTAGACACAGGCTGTATGAAGCCGTACTTCCAGCAGGAAGGAAAGGTAGATGTTGATAGGCAGAGGCGAAAGAGTTTGTTTGACCAGGCAGGGTGTCAGCCATCACGGAGACACCGTTTTTAAGGACAATAGGAGGCACTCCATCAGGTCCATAAGCTTTCTGAGAATTGAGGCCAGAGAGGGCATAGAAAACATCTTCTTAAGAATCTTAATAACAGGCATAAAGGAGTCA